>NW_027476183.1:547500-561461 GCF_051020955.1 Megalopta genalis | reverse complement strand
TTTTTTTCAATTTTCTGGAAATCCTATCATTAGATTTTTTTAAAAATACGATATTCTTGCTTAACTAACGTTTTTACATAGGGATTAAGCATTTAGAACGAAATCTAATGTAGGAAAATGGTACTTTACTCTTGATCGGTACGTTGGGACTTTGAAAATATTCGGGCGTTCCAATCGCTCGTCTGTTGCATCATAGCGCGTCTCGGCGCAATCGACCGATTCGCTCGATCCATTATTTTCGATTTACGGCTAAAATAAATTTTTCTCATTTTATTCAATAACATATTCTTGCTTAAATAACTTTTTTACATAGGGATTAAGCATTTAGAACGATACATTGTTTAAAATAAGGGCACTTTACTCTTGACATTTTACGGTTTTTTCAATTTTCTGAAAAAATCCTATCATTAGATTTTTTTTTAAGATACGATATTCTTGCTTAACTAACGTTTCTACATAGGGATTAAGCATTTAGAACGAAATCTAATGTCAGAAAATGGCACTTTACTCTTGACATTTTTCGGTTTTTTTCAATTTTCTGGAAAATCCTATCATTAGATTTTTTTAAAAATACGATATTCTTGCTTAACTAACGTTTTTACATAGGGATTAAGCATTTAGAACGAAATCTAATGTAGGAAAATGGTACTTTACTCTTGATCGGTACGTTGGACTTTGAAATATTCGGGCGTACGCGGCGCGCTCGGCGCTTCGAACAGCTCCGGTGTCCCCATTATTTTCGATTTACGGCTAAAATAAATTTTTCTAATTTTTTTCAATAACATATTCCTGCTAAAATAACTTTTTTACATAGGGATTAAGCATTTAGAACGATACATTGTTTAAAATAAGGGCACTTTACTCTTGACATTTACGGTTTTTTCAATTTTCTGAAAATCCTATCATTAGATTTTTTTAAAAATACGATATTCTTGCTTAACTAACGTTTCTACATAGGGATTAAGCATTTAGAACGAAATCTAATGTCAGAAAATGGCACTTTACTCTTGACATTTTACGGTTTTTCAATTTTCTGGGAAATCCTATCATTAGATTTTTTTAAAAATACGATATTCTTGCTTAACTAACGTTTTTACATAGGATTAAGCATTTAGAACGAAATCTAATGTAGGAAAATGGTACTTTACTCTTGATCGGTACGTTGGGACTTTGAAAATATTCGGGCGTTCCAATCGCTCGTCTGTTGCATCATAGCGCGTCTCGGCGCAATCGACCGATTCGCTCGATCCATTATTTTCGATTTACGGCTAAATAAATTTTTCTCATTTTATTCAATAACATATTCCTGCTTAAATAACTTTTTTACATAGGGATTAAGCATTTAGAACGATACATTGTTTAAAATAAGGGCACTTTACTCTTGACATTTTACGGTTTTTTCAATTTTCTGAAAAATCCTATCATTAGATTTTTTTAAAAATACGATATTCTTGCTTAACTAACGTTTCTACATAGGGATTAAGCATTTAGAACGAAATCTAATGTCAGAAAATGGCACTTTACTCTTGACATTTTTCGGTTTTTTCAATTTTCTGGGAAATCCTATCATTAGATTTTTTTAAAAATACGATATTCTTGCTTAACTAACGTTTTTACATAGGGATTAAGCATTTAGAAACGAAATCTAATGTAGGAAAATGGTACTATTACTCTTGATCGGTACGTGGGACTTTGAAAATATTCGGGCGTTCCAATCGCTCGTCTGTTGCATCATAGCGCGTCTCGGCGCAATCGACCGATTCGCTCGATCAATTATTTTCGATTTACGGCTAAAATAAATTTTTCTCATTTTATTCAATAACATATTCCTGCTTAAATAACTTTTTTACATATGGATTAAGCATTTAGAACGATACATTGTTTAAAATAAGGGCACTTTACTCTTGACATTTTTACGGTTTTTTCAATTTTCTGAAAAATCCTATCATTAGATTTTTTTAAAAATACGATATTCTTGCTTAACTAACGTTTCTACATAGGGATTAACATTTAGAACGAAATCTAATGTCAGAAAATGGCACTTTACTCTTGACATTTTTCGGTTTTTTCAATTTTCTGGGAAATCCTATCATTAGATTTTTTAAAAATACGATATTCTTGCTTAACTAACGTTTTTACATAGGGATTAAGCATTTAGAACGAATCTAATGTAGGAAAATGGTACTTTACTCTTGATCGGTACGTTGGGACTTTGAAAATATTCGGGCGTTCCAATCGCTCGTCTGTTGCATCATAGCGCGTCTCGGCGCAATCGACCGATTCGCTCGATCCATTATTTTCGATTTACGGCTAAAATAAATTTTTCTAATTTTTTTCAATAACATATTCCTGCTTAAATAACTTTTTTACATAGGGATTAAGCCTTTAGAACGATACATTGTTTAAAATAAGGGCACTTTACTCTTGACATTTTACGGTTTTTTCAATTTTCTGAAAAATCCTATCATTAGATTTTTTTAAAAATACGATATTCTTGCTTAACTAACGTTTCTACATAGGGATTAAGCATTTAGAACGAAATCTAATGTCAGAAAATGGCACTTTACTCTTGACATTTTTCGGTTTTTTCAATTTTCTGGGAAATCCTATCATTAGATTTTTTTAAAAATACGATATTCTTGCTTAACTAACGTTTTTACATAGGGATTAAGCATTTAGAACGAAATCTAATGTAGGAAAATGGTACTTTACTCTTGATCGGTACGTTGGGACTTTGAAAATATTCGGGCGTTCCAATCGCTCGTCTGTTGCATCATAGCGCGTCTCGGCGCAATCGACCGATTCGCTCGATCCATTATTTTCGATTTACGGCTAAAATAAATTTTTCTCATTTTATTCAATAACATATTCCTGCTTAAATAACTTTTTACATATGGATTAAGCATTTAGAACGATACATTGTTTAAAATAAGGGCACTTTACTCTTGACATTTTACGGTTTTTTCAATTTTCTGAAAAATCCTATCATTAGATTTTTTTAAAAATACGATATTCTTGCTTAACTAACGTTTCTACATAGGGATTAAGCATTTAGAACGAAATCTAATGTCAGAAAATGGCACTTTACTCTTGACATTTTTCGGTTTTTCAATTTTCTGGGAAATCCTATCATTAGATTTTTTAAAAATACGATATTCTTGCTTAACTAACGTTTTTACATAGGGATTAAGCATTTAGAACGAAATCTAATGTAGAAAATGGTACTTTACTCTTGATCGGTACGTTGGGACTTTGAAAATATTCGGGCGTTCCAATCGCTCGTCTGTTGCATCATAGCGCGTCTCGGCGCAATCGACCGATTCGCTCGATCCATTATTTTCGATTTACGGCTAAAATAAATTTTTCTCATTTTATTCAATAACATATTCTTGCTTAAATAACTTTTTTACATAGGGATTAAGCATTTAGAACGATACATTGTTTAAAATAAGGGCACTTTACCTCTTGACATTTACGGTTTTTTCAATTTTCTGAAAAATCCTATCATTAGATTTTTTTAAGAATACGATATTCTTGCTTAACTAACGTTTCTACATAGGGATTAAGCATTTAGAACGAAATCTAATGTCAGAAAATGGCACTTTACTCTTGACATTTTTCGGTTTTTTCAATTTTCTGGAAAATCCTATCATTAGATTTTTTTAAAAATACGATATTCTTGCTTAACTAACGTTTTTACATAGGGATTAAGTATTTAGAACGAAATCTAATGTAGGAAAATGGTACTTTACTCTTGATCGGTACGTTGGGACTTTGAAAATATTCGGGCGTACGCGGCGCGCTCGGCGCTTCGAACAGCTCCGGTGTCCCCATTATTTTCGATTTACGGCTAAAATAAATTTTTCTAATTTTTTTTCAATAACATATTCCTGCTAAAATAACTTTTTTACATAGGATTAAGCATTTAGAACGATACATTGTTTAAAATAAGGGCACTTTACTCTTGATATTTTACGGTTTTTTCAATTTTCTGAAAAATCCTATCATTAGATTTTTTTAAATACGATATTCTTGCTTAACTAACGTTTCTACATAGGGATTAAGCATTTAGAACGAAATCTAATGTCAGAAAATGGCACTTTACTCTTGACATTTTTCGGTTTTTTTCAATTTTCTGGAAATCCTATCATTAGATTTTTTTAAAAATACGATATTCTTGCTTAACTAACGTTTTTTACATAGGGATTAAGCATTTAGAACGAAATCTAATGTAGGAAAATGGTACTTTACTCTTGATCGGTACGTTGGGACTTTGAAAATAATTCGGGCGTTCCAATCGCTCGTCTGTTGCATCATAGCGCGTCTCGGCGCAATCGACCGATTCGCTCGATCCATTATTTTCGATTTACGGCTAAAATAAATTTTTCTCATTTTATTCAATAACATATTCCTGCTTAAATAACTTTTTTACATAGGGATTAAGCATTTAGAACGATACATTGTTTAAAATAAGGGCACTTTACTCTTGACATTTACGGTTTTTTCAATTTTCTGAAAAATCCTATCATTAGATTTTTTTAAAATACGATATTCTTGCTTAACTAACGTTTCTACATAGGGATTAAGCATTTAGAACGAAATCTAATGTCAGAAAATGGCACTTTACTCTTGACATTTTCGGTTTTTTCAATTTTCTGGAAAATCCTATCATTAGATTTTTTTAAAAATACGATATCTTGCTTAACTAACGTTTTTACATAGGGATTAAGCATTTAGAACGAAATCTAATGTAGGAAAATGGTACTTTACTCTTGATCGGTACGTTGGGACTTTGAAAATATTCGGGCGTTCCAATCGCTCGTCTGTTGCATCATAGCGCGTCTCGGCGCAATCGACCGATTCGCTCGATCCATTATTTTCGATTACGGCTAAAATAAATTTTTCTCATTTTATTCAATAACATATTCCTGCTTAAATAACTTTTTTACATATGATTAAGCATTTAGAACGATACATTGTTTAAAATAAGGGCACTTTACTCTTGACATTTTACGGTTTTTTCAATTTTCTGAAAATCCTATCATTAGATTTTTTTAAAAATACGATATTCTTGCTTAACTAACGTTTCTACATAGGGATTAAGCATTTAGAACGAAATCTAATGTCAGAAAATGGCACTTTACTCTTGACATTTTTCGGTTTTTCAATTTTCTGGGAAATCCTATCATTAGATTTTTTTAAAAATACGATATTCTTGCTTAACTAACGTTTTTACATAGGGATTAAGCATTTAGAACGAAATCTAATGTAGGAAAATGGTACTTTACTCTTGATCGGTACGTTGGGACTTTGAAATATTCGGGCGTTCCAATCGCTCGTCTGTTGCATCATAGGCGCGTCTCGGCGCAATCGACCGAATTCGCTCGATCCATTATTTTCGATTTACGGCTAAAATAAATTTTTCTCATTTTATTCAATAACATATTCTTGCTTAAATAACTTTTTTACATAGGGATTAAGCATTTAGAACGATACATTGTTTAAAATAAGGGCACTTTACTCTTGACATTTTACGGTTTTTTTCAATTTTCTGAAAAATCCTATCATTAGATTTTTTTTTAAGAATACGATATTCTTGCTTAACTAACGTTTCTACATAGGATTAAGCATTTAGAACGAAATCTAATGTCAGAAAATGGCACTTTACTCTTGACATTTTTCGGTTTTTTTCAATTTTCTGGAAAATCCTATCATTAGATTTTTTATTAAAAATACGATATTCTTGCTTAACTAACGTTTTTACATAGGGATTAAGCATTTAGAACGAAATCTAATGTAGGAAATGGTACTTTACTCTTGATCGGTACGTTGGGACTTTGAAAATATTCGGGCGTACGCGGCGCGCTCGGCGCTTCGAACAGCTCCGGTGTCCCCATTATTTTCGATTTACGGCTAAAATAAATTTTTCTAATTTTTTTCAATAACATATTCCTGCTAAAATAACTTTTTTACATAGGGATTAAGCATTTAGAACGATACATTGTTTAAAATAAGGCACTTTACTCTTGACATTTTACGGTTTTTTCATTTTCTGAAAAATCCTATCATTAGATTTTTTTAAAATACGATATTCTTGCTTAACTAACGTTTCTACATAGGGATTAAGCATTTAGAACGAAATCTAATGTCAGAAAATGGCACTTTACTCTTGACATTTTACGGTTTTTTCAATTTTCTGGGAAATCTATCATTAGATTTTTTTAAAAATACGATATTCTTGCTTAACTAACGTTTTTACATAGGGATTAAGCATTTAGAACGAAATCTAATGTAGGAAAATGGTACTTTACTCTTGATCGGTACGTTGGGACTTTGAAAATATTCGGGCGTTCCAATCGCTCGTCTGTTGCATCATAGCGCGTCTCGGCGCAATCGACCGATTCGCTCGATCCATTATTTTCGATTTACGGCTAAAATAAATTTTTCTCATTTTATTCAATAACATATTCCTGCTTAAATAACTTTTTTACATAGGGATTAAGCATTTAGAACGATACATTGTTTAAAATAAGGGCACTTTACTCTTGACATTTTACGGTTTTTTCAATTTTCTGAAAAATCCTATCATTAGATTTTTTTAAAAATACGATATTCTTGCTTAACTAACGTTTCTACATAGGGATTAAGCATTTAGAACGAAATCTAATGTCAGAAAATGGCACTTTACTCTTGACATTTTTCGGTTTTTTCAATTTTCTGGGAAATCCTATCATTAGATTTTTTTAAAATACGATATTCTTGCTTAACTAACGTTTTTACATAGGGATTAAGCATTTAGAACGAAATCTAATGTAGGAAAATGGTACTTTACTCTTGATCGGTACGTTGGGACTTTGAAAATATTCGGGCGTTCCAATCGCTCGTCTGTTGCATCATAGCGCGTCTCGGCGCAATCGACCGATTCGCTCGATCAATTATTTTCGATTTACGGCTAAAATAAATTTTTCTCATTTTATTCAATAACATATTCCTGCTTAAATAACTTTTTTACATATGGATTAAGCATTTAGAACGATACATTGTTTAAAATAAGGGCACTTTACTCTTGACATTTTACGGTTTTTTCAATTTTCTGAAAAATCCTATCATTAGATTTTTTTAAAAATACGATATTCTTGCTTAACTAACGTTTCTACATAGGGATTAAACATTTAGAACGAAATCTAATGTCAGAAAATGGCACTTTACTCTTGACATTTTTCGGTTTTTTCAATTTTCTGGGAAATCCTATCATTAGATTTTTTTAAAAATACGATATTCTTGCTTAACTAACGTTTTTACATAGGGATTAAGCATTTAGAACGAAATCTAATGTAGGAAAATGGTACTTTACTCTTGATCGGTACGTTGGGACTTTGAAAATATTCGGGCGTTCCAATCGCTCGTCTGTTGCATCATAGCGCGTCTCGGCGCAATCGACCGATTCGCTCGATCCATTATTTTCGATTTACGGCTAAAATAAATTTTTCTAATTTTTTTCAATAACATATTCCTGCTTAAATAACTTTTTAACATAGGGATTAAGCCTTTAGAACGATACATTGTTTAAAATAAGGGCACTTTACTCTTGACATTTTACGGTTTTTTCAATTTTCTGAAAAATCCTATCATTAGATTTTTTTAAAAATACGATATTCTTGCTTAACTAACGTTTCTACATAGGGATTAAGCATTTAGAACGAAATCTAATGTCAGAAAATGGCACTTTACTCTTGACATTTTTCGGTTTTTTCAATTTTCTGGGAAATCCTATCATTAGATTTTTTTAAAAATACGATATTCTTGCTTAACTAACGTTTTTACATAGGGATTAAGCATTTAGAACGAAATCTAATGTAGGAAAATGGTACTTTACTCTTGATCGGTACGTTGGGACTTTGAAAATATTCGGGCGTTCCAATCGCTCGTCTGTTGCATCATAGCGCGTCTCGGCGCAATCGACCGATTCGCTCGATCCATTATTTTCGATTTACGGCTAAAATAAATTTTTCTCATTTTATTCAATAACATATTCCTGCTTAAATAACTTTTTTACATATGGATTAAGCATTTAGAACGATACATTGTTTAAAATAAGGGCACTTTACTCTTGACATTTTACGGTTTTTTCAATTTTCTGAAAAATCCTATCATTAGATTTTTTTAAAAATACGATATTCTTGCTTAACTAACGTTTCTACATAGGGATTAAGCATTTAGAACGAAATCTAATGTCAGAAAATGGCACTTTACTCTTGACATTTTTCGGTTTTTTCAATTTTCTGGGAAATCCTATCATTAGATTTTTTTAAAAATACGATATTCTTGCTTAACTAACGTTTTTACATAGGGATTAAGCATTTAGAACGAAATCTAATGTAGGAAAATGGTACTTTACTCTTGATCGGTACGTTGGGACTTTGAAAATATTCGGGCGTTCCAATCGCTCGTCTGTTGCATCATAGCGCGTCTCGGCGCAATCGACCGATTCGCTCGATCCATTATTTTCGATTTACGGCTAAAATAAATTTTTCTCATTTTATTCAATAACATATTCTTGCTTAAATAACTTTTTTACATAGGGATTAAGCATTTAGAACGATACATTGTTTAAAATAAGGGCACTTTACTCTTGACATTTTACGGTTTTTTCAATTTTCTGAAAAATCCTATCATTAGATTTTTTTAAGAATACGATATTCTTGCTTAACTAACGTTTCTACATAGGGATTAAGCATTTAGAACGAAATCTAATGTCAGAAAATGGCACTTTACTCTTGACATTTTTCGGTTTTTTCAATTTTCTGGAAAATCCTATCATTAGATTTTTTTAAAAATACGATATTCTTGCTTAACTAACGTTTTTACATAGGGATTAAGCATTTAGAACGAAATCTAATGTAGGAAAATGGTACTTTACTCTTGATCGGTACGTTGGGACTTTGAAAATATTCGGGCGTACGCGGCGCGCTCGGCGCTTCGAACAGCTCCGGTGTCCCCATTATTTTCGATTTACGGCTAAAATAAATTTTTCTAATTTTTTTCAATAACATATTCCTGCTAAAATAACTTTTTTACATAGGGATTAAGCATTTAGAACGATACATTGTTTAAAATAAGGGCACTTTACTCTTGACATTTTACGGTTTTTTCAATTTTCTGAAAAATCCTATCATTAGATTTTTTTAAAAATACGATATTCTTGCTTAACTAACGTTTCTACATAGGGATTAAGCATTTAGAACGAAATCTAATGTCAGAAAATGGCACTTTACTCTTGACATTTTACGGTTTTTTCAATTTTCTGGGAAATCCTATCATTAGATTTTTTTAAAAATACGATATTCTTGCTTAACTAACGTTTTTACATAGGGATTAAGCATTTAGAACGAAATCTAATGTAGGAAAATGGTACTTTACTCTTGATCGGTACGTTGGGACTTGGAAAATATTCGGCCGTACGCGGCGCGTCTCGGCGCTTCGAACAGCTCCGGTGTCCCCATTATTTTCGATTTACGGCTAAAATAAATTTTTCTAATTTTTTTCAATTACATATTCTTGCTTAGATAACTTTTTTACATAGGGATTAAGCATTTAGAACGACATATTGTTTAAAATAATGGTACTTTACTCTTGTGATTTTTCGGTTTTTTTTGATTATTTGGAAAAATAAATTTTTGTAATTTTTTTAAATACGATATTCGTGATCAGTGAACGATTTCACATATGGATTAAGCATTTAGAATCGTGCGGAAGCGTTATTAAAAAAGTTTACTCGATGCGATGGGACTTTGAAAAGTTTGTGAAAATTTTCATATTGGGAAAAAATGTGTAATTTTTTGTCTAGTTTACGGTAGTGTAATTTATTTTAATGTTTACTATAAATTTTTTTTTCGTTCGTTCACGCGCTATGTTACAACAGCACGGCCGGGCGGTCTGTTGCCGCGGCGGTTTACACTCATAAGCGCGCGTGCTATTCGGCCGGCGGCGCCGGCGTCCTTGCCGGCCGTTCGGTATCTATAAGAGATACACGGTCCGTGCGAGGCGGACGGAGCAGAGCGGGTTTTGGGCCAATTCTACGATCTCGGTCGAGAAGCTGTCTCAGAGCTCCTTCGGGGCTTCGGTCCTGACTGTTTCGTGCCGTTTACGTTACGGACTTTTCTCCACACAGCGTGGCCACGGGTCGGTGTCTTTGACCGAATGGCCCATATGTGGCAAGCCCTACGGGGTTGGTTACCCGTATGCACTTTGTATGTATACTCGTACTCACTGAGCAATCGACTCTTCTGTCCGAGCGATGGAAAAATTTTTTAAAATGCATCTGTAAGATTTGGAAGCAAATCGTACCAATTGAAAACTGTGGCTAAAATGAATAGCCCAGTGGAGAGAGAAAACTATCAAAAAACTGATTTTTTAAATCAAGAGGTGTCAGAAATCGAAATGCCTAGCGCGAGCGGAAGAACACGCTTTCTCGCCAGTCCAGCATGTGTCCTGTCCGTTCTTCCTCGGCTTGCCGATTTTGCCCAGATCAGAGGTTTCGTGCTTCCGGCGGTCAGAAGATCAGCGTGAGCGTACGCGCTTCCACGACTATGGCATCACCCATGTACTTTTTCCTTTGAATATATTTGAGTACATAAAAAATATTAAAACATATAGAGAGAACTGTGTCTTGGATCTTAAAAATTTGTCAATAGCGATGATATATTATTACTTAACTTGAAGTATTTGTACGTTTTAGCTGGGACGTACATTTATCTTACAAGATGTTAATAGCGAGACTCTTGAAGATAAAATTATCTTGTGATTTTATGAAGGCAAAGATAGAAACGTACGAAGCTGGCGTACGTAGAAAAATGTGATTTTATGATAGAACAAAAATATAATACGTACGTTTTTGGGCGTACGGTAAAATATCTGTATGGTAGAAAAATGAAAGAAATTGAGCGTTAAAGAAGATATGTTACAAGCGCGGAATGTGGCAAAACTTGTACATATTTGAAAGAGAAAAGTGGTGTGTCGACCTGACATATATATATGAAACAGGCGACGATGGAAAAGGATTTAAATTTTGTCCATTTTATATATACATATTGTATAGTTCCCTGGTTGATCCTGCCAGTAGTCATATGCTTGTCTCAAAGATTAAGCCATGCATGTCTCAGTACATGCCGTATTAAGGTGAAACCGCGAATGGCTCATTAAATCAGTTATGGTTTCTTAGATCGTACTAAAATTTACTTGGATAACTGTGGTAATTCTAGAGCTAATACATGCAAAACAGAGTTCCGACCAGAGATGGTAGGAACGCTTTTATTAGATCAAAACCAATCGGTGGCGGGTGTTTACACTCGTCCATCGTTTGCTTTGGTGACTCTGAATAACTTTGTGCTGATCGCATGGTCTTATAGCACCGGCGACGCATCTTTCAAATGTCTGCCTTATCAACTGTCGATGGTAGGTTCTGCGCCTACCATGGTTGTAACGGGTAACGGGGAATCAGGGTTCGATTCCGGAGAGGGAGCCTGAGAAACGGCTACCACATCCAAGGAAGGCAGCAGGCGCGCAAATTACCCACTCCCGGCACGGGGAGGTAGTGACGAAAAATAACGATACGGGACTCATCCGAGGCCCCGTAATCGGAATGAGTACACTTTAAATCCTTTAACGAGGATCCATTGGAGGGCAAGTCTGGTGCCAGCAGCCGCGGTAATTCCAGCTCCAATAGCGTATATTAAAGTTGTTGCGGTTAAAAAGCTCGTAGTTGAATCTGTGTGTCACAGTGTCGGTTCATCGCTCGCGGTGTTTAACTGGCATTATGTGGTACGTCCTACCGGTGGGCTTTGCTCTTCACGGGGCGGTCCAACTAATATCCCATCGCGGTGCTCTTCACTGAGTGTCGAGGTGGGCCGGTACGTTTACTTTGAACAAATTAGAGTGCTCAAAGCAGGCTACCTTCGCCTGAATACTGTGTGCATGGAATAATGGAATAGGACCTCGGTTCTATTTTGTTGGTTTTCGGAACCCCGAGGTAATGATTAATAGGGACAGATGGGGGCATTCGTATTGCGACGTTAGAGGTGAAATTCTTGGATCGTCGCAAGACGGACAGAAGCGAAAGCATTTGCCAAAAATGTTTTCATTAATCAAGAACGAAAGTTAGAGGTTCGAAGGCGATCAGATACCGCCCTAGTTCTAACCATAAACGATGCCAGCTAGCGATCCGCCGAAGTTCCTACGATGACTCGGCGGGCAGCTTCCGGGAAACCAAAGCTTTTGGGTTCCGGGGGAAGTATGGTTGCAAAGCTGAAACTTAAAGGAATTGACGGAAGGGCACCACCAGGAGTGGAGCCTGCGGCTTAATTTGACTCAACACGGGAAACCTCACCAGGCCCGGACACCGGAAGGATTGACAGATTGATAGCTCTTTCTTGATTCGGTGGGTGGTGGTGCATGGCCGTTCTTAGTTGGTGGAGCGATTTGTCTGGTTAATTCCGATAACGAACGAGACTCTAGCCTGCTAAATAGACGTAATTATGGTATCTCGAAGGCTCTCGGCTTCTGCCGGTGGGGTTTTTACTACCAACGTACAAACAAATCTTCTTAGAGGGACAGGCGGCTTCTAGCCGCACGAGATTGAGCAATAACAGGTCTGTGATGCCCTTAGATGTTCTGGGCCGCACGCGCGCTACACTGAAGGAATCAGCGTGTGTTCCCTGGCCGAAAGGCCCGGGTAACCCGCTGAACCTCCTTCGTGCTAGGGATTGGGGCTTGCAATTATTCCCCATGAACGAGGAATTCCCAGTAAGCGCGAGTCATAAGCTCGCGTTGATTACGTCCCTGCCCTTTGTACACACCGCCCGTCGCTACTACCGATTGAATGATTTAGTGAGGTCTTCGGACTGGTGCGCGGCAATGTTTCGGCATTGCCGATGATGCCGGGAAGATGACCAAACTTGATTATTTAGAGGAAGTAAAAGTCGTAACAAGGTTTCCGTAGGTGAACCTGCGGAAGGATCATTACAATGTTCCAATATATCTCAAAGAGAGAGGAGAGGAGGAGAGAAAATGAATTCGATTAGTTTGTGGATAAGAATTCATATAAAAAAAAAAGATATTGTTGAGCCCGCCAGATCATTCGTGCGTGATTTACACGGCCAGACGTGTGTACTACACGTATTAGGCCTTTGATCTGCGTTGCGTAGGCCACAACAAATCTTTCAAAGAGAGAGAGATATATGTGTTGTTGGGGTTTGTGATTATGAAGGTGCCCCAACGCACAAAAATATATAAAAATGTACAAAGTTGGGATGTGGTGTGGTGGAGAAGAGTTGGGCCCGACCAGATCATTCGTGCGTGATTTACACGGCAGACGTGTGTACTACACGTATTAGGCCTTTGATCTGCGTTGCGTAGGCCATCTTCCTTCCAAGACACACACGTGTTGGGGTTTGTGTGATTTTATGATAGTGCCTCAACACGGAAAAATAAGCGTACGAGAAGAGTTGGGCCCGACCAGATCATTCGTGCGTGATTTATACACGGCCAGACGCGTATTATATTACACGTATTAGGCCTTTGATCTGCGTTGCGTAGGCCATCTTCTCGATAGAGAGAAAGCCAATGTATTCTTTTTTCTTTCTTTACACACACACACACAGTTGTAGTAGGACAGGGAGGGATGCGAGCGTGCTAATCACGCTTCCTCAAGTCTTCGCTGTGGTGTAAAAAAAAAAGAAAAAAAGGAATCGTTGGGAAAGTCCAAAGGACGAAAATATCGGGCAGTCTGAAGATAACTTAATGCTCGTTTACATTGGTATCAAGAGAGACCGGCTTGTGTAGCTCGTTTCAATGCTGTGTCGTTGTCATTGACACCCTACTCTGTTGCGCGCTAGTGGCAGCATGAGCGTGGGACGTATATATATATGACACCCAGCTAGAGCCGGCCGTGAGTCCGTCCGGTG
>NW_027476183.1:510000-537500 GCF_051020955.1 Megalopta genalis | reverse complement strand
AGCAATATGCCGCTGGTTATATTAATGTAATCTTATGGAAAGCATTACGCCGCTGGAACTTTGACCATTGCAATAATCGATCGGAAGCTATACACAGCAAGGAATACGAATATTATACCAAGAGATCGAAAACAATACGCTGTTCGGACGTTTTGACTAGCTGTCGCACAGTGCAGACGCGCCGACCCGTCGCTCCGCATTTCGAGCGCAATTTCAGTGGTTTTTCAGTTCAGAAAATTACAGAGAGTGTTTGGTTGTGTTGCAGGAGTCAAACTGAATGATTTGATGCATAAAGTTTAATTAAACTCCCATTACTTTGCCGGGAAACATCGATTATTCCGATCTAGAAAGAGACAGAGACAGTCGATCCGCGTTATGTTAAATATTTCAAGGTTCCCGATTCCACAAAATTATAAAAAGTATACGGCTGTGTAGCGGGGATCAAAACGAGTAATTTCATGTATAAAGTTTAATTAATCTCCCAATAGTTTGCCGGGAAACATCGATTATTCCGATCTAGAAAGAGACAGAGATAGTCGATCCGCGTTATGTTAAATATTGCAAGGTTCCCGATTCCACAAAATTATAAAAAGTATACGGCTGTGTAGCGGGGATCAAAACGAGTAATTTCATGTATAAAGTTTAATTAAACTCCCAATAGTTTGCCGGGAAACATCGATTCTTCCGATCTAGAAAGAGACAGAGACAGACGATCCGCGTTATGTTAAATATTTCAAGGTTCCCGATTCCACAAAATTATAAAAAGTATACGGCTGTGTAGCGGGGATCAAAACGAGTAATTTCATGTATAAAGTTTAATTAATCTCTCAATAGTTTGCCGGGAAACATCGATTATTCCGATCTAGAAAGAGACAGAGACAGACGATCCGCGTTATGTTAAATATTTCAAGGTTCCCGATTCCACAAAATTATAAAAAGTATACGGCTGTGTAGCGGGGATCAAAACGAGTAATTTCATGTATAAAGTTTAATTAAACTCCCAATAGTTTGCCGGGAAACATCGATTCTTCCGATCTAGAAAGAGACAGAGACAGACGATCCGCGTTATGTTAAATATTTCAAGGTTCCCGATTCCACAAAATTATAAAAAGTATACGGCTGTGTAGCGGGGATCAAAACGAGTAATTTCATGTATATTGTTTAATTAATCTCCCAATAGTTTGCCGGGAAACAACGATTATTCCGATCTAGAAAGAGACAGAGACAGACGATCCGCGTTATGTTAAATATTTCAAGGTTCCCGATTCCACAAAATTATAAAAAGTATACGGCTGTGTAGCGGGGATCAAAACGAGTAATTTCATGTATAAAGTTTAATTAATCTCCCAATAGTTTGCCGGGAAACATCGATTATTCCGATCTAGAAAGAGACAGAGATAGTCGATCCGCGTTATGTTAAATATTGCAAGGTTCCCGATTCCACAAAATTATAAAAAGTATACGGCTGTGTAGCGGGGATCAAAACGAGTAATTTCATGTATAAAGTTTAATTAAACTCCCAATAGTTTGCCGGGAAACATCGATTCTTCCGATCTAGAAAGAGACAGAGACAGACGATCCGCGTTATGTTAAATATTTCAAGGTTCCCGATTCCACAAAATTATAAAAAGTATACGGCTGTGTAGCGGGGATCAAAACGAGTAATTTCATGTATAAAGTTTAATTAAACTCCCAATAGTTTGCCGGGAAACATCGATTCTTCCGATCTAGAAAGAGACAGAGACAGACGATCCGCGTTATGTTAAATATTTCAAGGTTCCCGATTCCACAAAATTATAAAAAGTATACGGCTGTGTAGCGGGGATCAAAACGAGTAATTTCATGTATAAAGTTTAATTAAACTCCCAATAGTTTGCCGGGAAACATCGATTCTTCCGATCTAGAAAGAGACAGAGACAGACGATCCGCGTTATGTTAAATATTTCAAGGTTCCCGATTCCACAAAATTATAAAAAGTATACGGCTGTGTAGCGGGGATCAAAACGAGTAATTTCATGTATAAAGTTTAATTAATCTCCCAATAGTTTGCCGGGAAACATCGATTCTCCCGATCTAGAAAGAGACAGAGACAGACGATCCGCGTTATGTTAAATATTTCAAGGTTCCCGATTCCACAAAATTATAAAAAGTATACGGCTGTGTAGCGGGGATCAAAACGAGTAATTTCATGTATAAAGTTTAATTAAACTCCCAATAGTTTGCCGGGAAACATCGATTCTTCCGATCTAGAAAGAGACAGAGACAGACGATCCGCGTTATGTTAAATATTTCAAGGTTCCCGATTCCACAAAATTATAAAAAGTATACGGCTGTGTAGCGGGGATCAAAACGAGTAATTTCATGTATAAAGTTTAATTAAACTCCCAATAGTTTGCCGGGAAACATCGATTCTTCCGATCTAGAAAGAGACAGAGACAGACGATCCGCGTTATGTTAAATATTTCAAGGTTCCCGATTCCACAAAATTATAAAAAGTATACGGCTGTGTAGCGGGGATCAAAACGAGTAATTTCATGTATAAAGTTTAATTAAACTCCCAATAGTTTGCCGGGAAACATCGATTCTTCCGATCTAGAAAGAGACAGAGACAGACGATCCGCGTTATGTTAAATATTTCAAGGTTCCCGATTCCACAAAATTATAAAAAGTATACGGCTGTGTAGCGGGGATCAAAACGAGTAATTTCATGTATAAAGTTTAATTAATCTCCCAATAGTTTGCCGGGAAACATCGATTCTCCCGATCTAGAAAGAGACAGAGACAGACGATCCGCGTTATGTTAAATATTTCAAGGTTCCCGATTCCACAAAATTATAAAAAGTATACGGCTGTGTAGCGGGGATCAAAACGAGTAATTTCATGTATAAAGTTTAATTAAACTCCCAATAGTTTGCCGGGAAACATCGATTCTTCCGATCTAGAAAGAGACAGAGACAGACGATCCGCGTTATGTTAAATATTTCAAGGTTCCCGATTCCACAAAATTATAAAAAGTATACGGCTGTGTAGCAGGGATCAGAACGCGTAATTTCATGTATAAAGTTTAATTAAACTCCCAATAGTTTGTCGGGAAACATCGATAGTTCGATCGCGCGAGAGAGACAGAGAAACGAACAGTCTTTTTTTCGATTTACGGCTAAAATAAATTTTTCTAATTTTTTTCAATAACATATTCCTGCTAAAATAACTTTTTTACATAGGGATTAAGCATTTAGAACGATACATTGTTTAAAATAAGGGCACTTTACTCTTGACATTTTACGGTTTTTTCAATTTTCTGAAAAATCCTATCATTAGATTTTTTTAAAAATACGATATTCTTGCTTAACTAACGTTTCTACATAGGGATTAAGCATTTAGAACGAAATCTAATGTCAGAAAATGGCACTTTACTCTTGACATTTTTCGGTTTTTTCAATTTTCTGGAAAATCCTATCATTAGATTTTTTTAAAAATACGATATTCTTGCTTAACTAACGTTTTTACATAGGGATTAAGCATTTAGAACGAAATCTAATGTAGGAAAATGGTACTTTACTCTTGATCGGTACGTTGGGACTTTGAAAATATTCGGGCGTTCCAATCGCTCGTCTGTTGCATCATAGCGCGTCTCGGCGCAATCGACCGATTCGCTCGATCCATTATTTTCGATTTACGGCTAAAATAAATTTTTCTCATTTTATTCAATAACATATTCCTGCTTAAATAACTTTTTTACATATGGATTAAGCATTTAGAACGATACATTGTTTAAAATAAGGGCACTTTACTCTTGACATTTTACGGTTTTTTCAATTTTCTGAAAAATCCTATCATTAGATTTTTTTAAAAATACGATATTCTTGCTTAACTAACGTTTCTACATAGGGATTAAGCATTTAGAACGAAATCTAATGTCAGAAAATGGCACTTTACTCTTGACATTTTTCGGTTTTTTCAATTTTCTGGGAAATCCTATCATTAGATTTTTTTAAAAATACGATATTCTTGCTTAACTAACGTTTTTACATAGGGATTAAGCATTTAGAACGAAATCTAATGTAGGAAAATGGTACTTTACTCTTGATCGGTACGTTGGGACTTTGAAAATATTCGGGCGTTCCAATCGCTCGTCTGTTGCATCATAGCGCGTCTCGGCGCAATCGACCGATTCGCTCGATCCATTATTTTCGATTTACGGCTAAAATAAATTTTTCTCATTTTATTCAATAACATATTCTTGCTTAAATAACTTTTTTACATAGGGATTAAGCATTTAGAACGATACATTGTTTAAAATAAGGGCACTTTACTCTTGACATTTTACGGTTTTTTCAATTTTCTGAAAAATCCTATCATTAGATTTTTTTTTAAGAATACGATATTCTTGCTTAACTAACGTTTCTACATAGGGATTAAGCATTTAGAACGAAATCTAATGTCAGAAAATGGCACTTTACTCTTGACATTTTTCGGTTTTTTTCAATTTTCTGGAAAATCCTATCATTAGATTTTTTTAAAAATACGATATTCTTGCTTAACTAACGTTTTTACATAGGGATTAAGCATTTAGAACGAAATCTAATGTAGGAAAATGGTACTTTACTCTTGATCGGTACGTTGGGACTTTGAAAATATTCGGGCGTACGCGGCGCGCTCGGCGCTTCGAACAGCTCCGGTGTCCCCATTATTTTCGATTTACGGCTAAAATAAATTTTTCTAATTTTTTTCAATAACATATTCCTGCTAAAATAACTTTTTTACATAGGGATTAAGCATTTAGAACGATACATTGTTTAAAATAAGGGCACTTTACTCTTGACATTTTACGGTTTTTTCAATTTTCTGAAAAATCCTATCATTAGATTTTTTTAAAAATACGATATTCTTGCTTAACTAACGTTTCTACATAGGGATTAAGCATTTAGAACGAAATCTAATGTCAGAAAATGGCACTTTACTCTTGACATTTTACGGTTTTTTCAATTTTCTGGGAAATCCTATCATTAGATTTTTTTAAAAATACGATATTCTTGCTTAACTAACGTTTTTACATAGGGATTAAGCATTTAGAACGAAATCTAATGTAGGAAAATGGTACTTTACTCTTGATCGGTACGTTGGGACTTTGAAAATATTCGGGCGTTCCAATCGCTCGTCTGTTGCATCATAGCGCGTCTCGGCGCAATCGACCGATTCGCTCGATCCATTATTTTCGATTTACGGCTAAAATAAATTTTTCTCATTTTATTCAATAACATATTCCTGCTTAAATAACTTTTTTACATAGGGATTAAGCATTTAGAACGATACATTGTTTAAAATAAGGGCACTTTACTCTTGACATTTTACGGTTTTTTCAATTTTCTGAAAAATCCTATCATTAGATTTTTTTAAAAATACGATATTCTTGCTTAACTAACGTTTCTACATAGGGATTAAGCATTTAGAACGAAATCTAATGTCAGAAAATGGCACTTTACTCTTGACATTTTTCGGTTTTTTCAATTTTCTGGGAAATCCTATCATTAGATTTTTTTAAAAATACGATATTCTTGCTTAACTAACGTTTTTACATAGGGATTAAGCATTTAGAACGAAATCTAATGTAGGAAAATGGTACTTTACTCTTGATCGGTACGTTGGGACTTTGAAAATATTCGGGCGTTCCAATCGCTCGTCTGTTGCATCATAGCGCGTCTCGGCGCAATCGACCGATTCGCTCGATCAATTATTTTCGATTTACGGCTAAAATAAATTTTTCTCATTTTATTCAATAACATATTCCTGCTTAAATAACTTTTTTACATATGGATTAAGCATTTAGAACGATACATTGTTTAAAATAAGGGCACTTTACTCTTGACATTTTACGGTTTTTTCAATTTTCTGAAAAATCCTATCATTAGATTTTTTTTTAAGAATACGATATTCTTGCTTAACTAACGTTTCTACATAGGGATTAAGCATTTAGAACGAAATCTAATGTCAGAAAATGGCACTTTACTCTTGACATTTTTCGGTTTTTTCAATTTTCTGGAAAATCCTATCATTAGATTTTTTTAAAAATACGATATTCTTGCTTAACTAACGTTTTTACATAGGGATTAAGTATTTAGAACGAAATCTAATGTAGGAAAATGGTACTTTACTCTTGATCGGTACGTTGGGACTTTGAAAATATTCGGGCGTACGCGGCGCGCTCGGCGCTTCGAACAGCTCCGGTGTCCCCATTATTTTCGATTTACGGCTAAAATAAATTTTTCTAATTTTTTTCAATAACATATTCCTGCTAAAATAACTTTTTTACATAGGGATTAAGCATTTAGAACGATACATTGTTTAAAATAAGGGCACTTTACTCTTGATATTTTACGGTTTTTTCAATTTTCTGAAAAATCCTATCATTAGATTTTTTTAAAAATACGATATTCTTGCTTAACTAACGTTTCTACATAGGGATTAAGCATTTAGAACGAAATCTAATGTCAGAAAATGGCACTTTACTCTTGACATTTTTCGGTTTTTTCAATTTTCTGGGAAATCCTATCATTAGATTTTTTTAAAAATACGATATTCTTGCTTAACTAACGTTTTTACATAGGGATTAAGCATTTAGAACGAAATCTAATGTAGGAAAATGGTACTTTACTCTTGATCGGTACGTTGGGACTTTGAAAATATTCGGGCGTTCCAATCGCTCGTCTGTTGCATCATAGCGCGTCTCGGCGCAATCGACCGATTCGCTCGATCCATTATTTTCGATTTACGGCTAAAATAAATTTTTCTCATTTTATTCAATAACATATTCCTGCTTAAATAACTTTTTTACATAGGGATTAAGCATTTAGAACGATACATTGTTTAAAATAAGGGCACTTTACTCTTGACATTTTACGGTTTTTTCAATTTTCTGAAAAATCCTATCATTAGATTTTTTTAAAAATACGATATTCTTGCTTAACTAACGTTTCTACATAGGGATTAAGCATTTAGAACGAAATCTAATGTCAGAAAATGGCACTTTACTCTTGACATTTTTCGGTTTTTTCAATTTTCTGGAAAATCCTATCATTAGATTTTTTTAAAAATACGATATTCTTGCTTAACTAACGTTTTTACATAGGGATTAAGCATTTAGAACGAAATCTAATGTAGGAAAATGGTACTTTACTCTTGATCGGTACGTTGGGACTTTGAAAATATTCGGGCGTTCCAATCGCTCGTCTGTTGCATCATAGCGCGTCTCGGCGCAATCGACCGATTCGCTCGATCCATTATTTTCGATTTACGGCTAAAATAAATTTTTCTCATTTTATTCAATAACATATTCCTGCTTAAATAACTTTTTTACATAGGGATTAAGCATTTAGAACGATACATTGTTTAAAATAAGGGCACTTTACTCTTGATATTTTACGGTTTTTTCAATTTTCTGAAAAATCCTATCATTAGATTTTTTTAAGAATACGATATTCTTGCTTAACTAACGTTTTTACATAGGGATTAAGTATTTAGAACGAAATCTAATGTAGGAAAATGGTACTTTACTCTTGATCGGTACGTTGGGACTTTGAAAATATTCGGGCGTACGCGGCGCGCTCGGCGCTTCGAACAGCTCCGGTGTCCCCATTATTTTCGATTTACGGCTAAAATAAATTTTTCTAATTTTTTTCAATAACATATTCCTGCTAAAATAACTTTTTTACATAGGGATTAAGCATTTAGAACGATACATTGTTTAAAATAAGGGCACTTTACTCTTGATATTTTACGGTTTTTTCAATTTTCTGAAAAATCCTATCATTAGATTTTTTTAAAAATACGATATTCTTGCTTAACTAACGTTTCTACATAGGGATTAAGCATTTAGAACGAAATCTAATGTCAGAAAATGGCACTTTACTCTTGACATTTTTCGGTTTTTTCAATTTTCTGGGAAATCCTATCATTAGATTTTTTTAAAAATACGATATTCTTGCTTAACTAACGTTTTTACATAGGGATTAAGCATTTAGAACGAAATCTAATGTCAGAAAATGGCACTTTACTCTTGACATTTTTCGGTTTTTTCAATTTTCTGGAAAATCCTATCATTAGATTTTTTTAAAAATACGATATTCTTGCTTAACTAACGTTTTTACATAGGGATTAAGCATTTAGAACGAAATCTAATGTAGGAAAATGGTACTTTACTCTTGATCGGTACGTTGGGACTTTGAAAATATTCGGGCGTACGCGGCGCGCTCGGCGCTTCGAACAGCTCCGGTGTCCCCATTATTTTCGATTTACGGCTAAAATAAATTTTTCTAATTTTTTTCAATAACATATTCCTGCTAAAATAACTTTTTTACATAGGGATTAAGCATTTAGAACGATACATTGTTTAAAATAAGGGCACTTTACTCTTGATATTTTACGGTTTTTTCAATTTTCTGAAAAATCCTATCATTAGATTTTTTTAAAAATACGGTATTCTTGCTTAACTAACGTTTCTACATAGGGATTAAGCATTTAGAACGAAATCTAATGTCAGAAAATGGCACTTTACTCTTGACATTTTTCGGTTTTTTCAATTTTCTGGGAAATCCTATCATTAGATTTTTTTAAAAATACGATATTCTTGCTTAACTAACGTTTTTACATAGGGATTAAGCATTTAGAACGAAATCTAATGTAGGAAAATGGTACTTTACTCTTGATCGGTACGTTGGGACTTTGAAAATATTCGGGCGTACGCGGCGCGCTCGGCGCTTCGAACAGCTCCGGTGTCCCCATTATTTTCGATTTACGGCTAAAATAAATTTTTCTAATTTTTTTCAATAACATATTCCTGCTAAAATAACTTTTTTACATAGGGATTAAGCATTTAGAACGATACATTGTTTAAAATAAGGGCACTTTACTCTTGATATTTTACGGTTTTTTCAATTTTCTGAAAAATCCTATCATTAGATTTTTTTAAAAATACGGTATTCTTGCTTAACTAACGTTTCTACATAGGGATTAAGCATTTAGAACGAAATCTAATGTCAGAAAATGGCACTTTACTCTTGACATTTTTCGGTTTTTTCAATTTTCTGGGAAATCCTATCATTAGATTTTTTTAAAAATACGATATTCTTGCTTAACTAACGTTTTTACATAGGGATTAAGCATTTAGAACGAAATCTAATGTAGGAAAATGGTACTTTACTCTTGATCGGTACGTTGGGACTTTGAAAATATTCGGGCGTACGCGGCGCGCTCGGCGCTTCGAACAGCTCCGGTGTCCCCATTATTTTCGATTTACGGCTAAAATAAATTTTTCTAATTTTTTTCAATAACATATTCCTGCTAAAATAACTTTTTTACATAGGGATTAAGCATTTAGAACGATACATTGTTTAAAATAAGGGCACTTTACTCTTGATATTTTACGGTTTTTTCAATTTTCTGAAAAATCCTATCATTAGATTTTTTTAAAAATACGATATTCTTGCTTAACTAACGTTTCTACATAGGGATTAAGCATTTAGAACGAAATCTAATGTCAGAAAATGGCACTTTACTCTTGACATTTTTCGGTTTTTTCAATTTTCTGGGAAATCCTATCATTAGATTTTTTTAAAAATACGATATTCTTGCTTAACTAACGTTTTTACATAGGGATTAAGCATTTAGAACGAAATCTAATGTAGGAAAATGGTACTTTACTCTTGATCGGTACGTTGGGACTTTGAAAATATTCGGGCGTTCCAATCGCTCGTCTGTTGCATCATAGCGCGTCTCGGCGCAATCGACCGATTCGCTCGATCCATTATTTTCGATTTACGGCTAAAATAAATTTTTCTCATTTTATTCAATAACATATTCCTGCTTAAATAACTTTTTTACATAGGGATTAAGCATTTAGAACGATACATTGTTTAAAATAAGGGCACTTTACTCTTGACATTTTACGGTTTTTTCAATTTTCTGAAAAATCCTATCATTAGATTTTTTTAAAAATACGATATTCTTGCTTAACTAACGTTTCTACATAGGGATTAAGCATTTAGAACGAAATCTAATGTCAGAAAATGGCACTTTACTCTTGACATTTTTCGGTTTTTTCAATTTTCTGGAAAATCCTATCATTAGATTTTTTTAAAAATACGATATTCTTGCTTAACTAACGTTTTTACATAGGGATTAAGCATTTAGAACGAAATCTAATGTAGGAAAATGGTACTTTACTCTTGATCGGTACGTTGGGACTTTGAAAATATTCGGGCGTTCCAATCGCTCGTCTGTTGCATCATAGCGCGTCTCGGCGCAATCGACCGATTCGCTCGATCCATTATTTTCGATTTACGGCTAAAATAAATTTTTCTCATTTTATTCAATAACATATTCCTGCTTAAATAACTTTTTTACATAGGGATTAAGCATTTAGAACGATACATTGTTTAAAATAAGGGCACTTTACTCTTGATATTTTACGGTTTTTTCAATTTTCTGAAAAATCCTATCATTAGATTTTTTTTAAAAATACGATATTCTTGCTTAACTAACGTTTCTACATAGGGATTAAGCATTTAGAACGAAATCTAATGTCAGAAAATGGCACTTTACTCTTGACATTTTTCGGTTTTTTCAATTTTCTGGGAAATCCTATCATTAGATTTTTTTAAAAATACGATATTCTTGCTTAACTAACGTTTTTACATAGGGATTAAGCATTTAGAACGAAATCTAATGTAGGAAAATGGTACTTTACTCTTGATCGGTACGTTGGGACTTTGAAAATATTCGGGCGTTCCAATCGCTCGTCTGTTGCATCATAGCGCGTCTCGGCGCAATCGACCGATTCGCTCGATCCATTATTTTCGATTTACGGCTAAAATAAATTTTTCTCATTTTATTCAATAACATATTCTTGCTTAAATAACTTTTTTACATAGGGATTAAGCATTTAGAACGATACATTGTTTAAAATAAGGGCACTTTACTCTTGACATTTTACGGTTTTTTCAATTTTCTGAAAAATCCTATCATTAGATTTTTTTAAGAATACGATATTCTTGCTTAACTAACGTTTCTACATAGGGATTAAGCATTTAGAACGAAATCTAATGTCAGAAAATGGCACTTTACTCTTGACATTTTTCGGTTTTTTCAATTTTCTGGAAAATCCTATCATTAGATTTTTTTAAAAATACGATATTCTTGCTTAACTAACGTTTTTACATAGGGATTAAGTATTTAGAACGAAATCTAATGTAGGAAAATGGTACTTTACTCTTGATCGGTACGTTGGGACTTTGAAAATATTCGGGCGTACGCGGCGCGCTCGGCGCTTCGAACAGCTCCGGTGTCCCCATTATTTTCGATTTACGGCTAAAATAAATTTTTCTAATTTTTTTCAATAACATATTCCTGCTAAAATAACTTTTTTACATAGGGATTAAGCATTTAGAACGATACATTGTTTAAAATAAGGGCACTTTACTCTTGATATTTTACGGTTTTTTCAATTTTCTGAAAAATCCTATCATTAGATTTTTTTAAAAATACGATATTCTTGCTTAACTAACGTTTCTACATAGGGATTAAGCATTTAGAACGAAATCTAATGTCAGAAAATGGCACTTTACTCTTGACATTTTTCGGTTTTTTCAATTTTCTGGGAAATCCTATCATTAGATTTTTTTAAAAATACGATATTCTTGCTTAACTAACGTTTTTACATAGGGATTAAGCATTTAGAACGAAATCTAATGTAGGAAAATGGTACTTTACTCTTGATCGGTACGTTGGGACTTTGAAAATATTCGGGCGTTCCAATCGCTCGTCTGTTGCATCATAGCGCGTCTCGGCGCAATCGACCGATTCGCTCGATCCATTATTTTCGATTTACGGCTAAAATAAATTTTTCTCATTTTATTCAATAACATATTCCTGCTTAAATAACTTTTTTACATAGGGATTAAGCATTTAGAACGATACATTGTTTAAAATAAGGGCACTTTACTCTTGACATTTTACGGTTTTTTCAATTTTCTGAAAAATCCTATCATTAGATTTTTTTAAAAATACGATATTCTTGCTTAACTAACGTTTCTACATAGGGATTAAGCATTTAGAACGAAATCTAATGTCAGAAAATGGCACTTTACTCTTGACATTTTTCGGTTTTTTCAATTTTCTGGAAAATCCTATCATTAGATTTTTTTAAAAATACGATATTCTTGCTTAACTAACGTTTTTACATAGGGATTAAGCATTTAGAACGAAATCTAATGTAGGAAAATGGTACTTTACTCTTGATCGGTACGTTGGGACTTTGAAAATATTCGGGCGTTCCAATCGCTCGTCTGTTGCATCATAGCGCGTCTCGGCGCAATCGACCGATTCGCTCGATCCATTATTTTCGATTTACGGCTAAAATAAATTTTTCTCATTTTATTCAATAACATATTCCTGCTTAAATAACTTTTTTACATATGGATTAAGCATTTAGAACGATACATTGTTTAAAATAAGGGCACTTTACTCTTGACATTTTACGGTTTTTTCAATTTTCTGAAAAATCCTATCATTAGATTTTTTTAAAAATACGATATTCTTGCTTAACTAACGTTTCTACATAGGGATTAAGCATTTAGAACGAAATCTAATGTCAGAAAATGGCACTTTACTCTTGACATTTTTCGGTTTTTTCAATTTTCTGGGAAATCCTATCATTAGATTTTTTTAAAAATACGATATTCTTGCTTAACTAACGTTTCTACATAGGGATTAAGCATTTAGAACGAAATCTAATGTCAGAAAATGGCACTTTACTCTTGACATTTTTCGGTTTTTTCAATTTTCTGGAAAATCCTATCATTAGATTTTTTTAAAAATACGATATTCTTGCTTAACTAACGTTTTTACATAGGGATTAAGCATTTAGAACGAAATCTAATGTAGGAAAATGGTACTTTACTCTTGATCGGTACGTTGGGACTTTGAAAATATTCGGGCGTTCCAATCGCTCGTCTGTTGCATCATAGCGCGTCTCGGCGCAATCGACCGATTCGCTCGATCCATTATTTTCGATTTACGGCTAAAATAAATTTTTCTCATTTTATTCAATAACATATTCCTGCTTAAATAACTTTTTTACATAGGGATTAAGCATTTAGAACGATACATTGTTTAAAATAAGGGCACTTTACTCTTGATATTTTACGGTTTTTTCAATTTTCTGAAAAATCCTATCATTAGATTTTTTTAAAAATACGATATTCTTGCTTAACTAACGTTTCTACATAGGGATTAAGCATTTAGAACGAAATCTAATGTCAGAAAATGGCACTTTACTCTTGACATTTTTCGGTTTTTTCAATTTTCTGGGAAATCCTATCATTAGATTTTTTTAAAAATACGATATTCTTGCTTAACTAACGTTTTTACATAGGGATTAAGCATTTAGAACGAAATCTAATGTAGGAAAATGGTACTTTACTCTTGATCGGTACGTTGGGACTTTGAAAATATTCGGGCGTTCCAATCGCTCGTCTGTTGCATCATAGCGCGTCTCGGCGCAATCGACCGATTCGCTCGATCCATTATTTTCGATTTACGGCTAAAATAAATTTTTCTCATTTTATTCAATAACATATTCCTGCTTAAATAACTTTTTTACATAGGGATTAAGCATTTAGAACGATACATTGTTTAAAATAAGGGCACTTTACTCTTGACATTTTACGGTTTTTTCAATTTTCTGAAAAATCCTATCATTAGATTTTTTTAAAAATACGATATTCTTGCTTAACTAACGTTTCTACATAGGGATTAAGCATTTAGAACGAAATCTAATGTCAGAAAATGGCACTTTACTCTTGACATTTTTCGGTTTTTTCAATTTTCTGGAAAATCCTATCATTAGATTTTTTTAAAAATACGATATTCTTGCTTAACTAACGTTTTTACATAGGGATTAAGCATTTAGAACGAAATCTAATGTAGGAAAATGGTACTTTACTCTTGATCGGTACGTTGGGACTTTGAAAATATTCGGGCGTTCCAATCGCTCGTCTGTTGCATCATAGCGCGTCTCGGCGCAATCGACCGATTCGCTCGATCCATTATTTTCGATTTACGGCTAAAATAAATTTTTCTCATTTTATTCAATAACATATTCCTGCTTAAATAACTTTTTTACATAGGGATTAAGCATTTAGAACGATACATTGTTTAAAATAAGGGCACTTTACTCTTGATATTTTACGGTTTTTTCAATTTTCTGAAAAATCCTATCATTAGATTTTTTTTAAAAATACGATATTCTTGCTTAACTAACGTTTCTACATAGGGATTAAGCATTTAGAACGAAATCTAATGTCAGAAAATGGCACTTTACTCTTGACATTTTTCGGTTTTTTCAATTTTCTGGGAAATCCTATCATTAGATTTTTTTAAAAATACGATATTCTTGCTTAACTAACGTTTTTACATAGGGATTAAGCATTTAGAACGAAATCTAATGTAGGAAAATGGTACTTTACTCTTGATCGGTACGTTGGGACTTTGAAAATATTCGGGCGTTCCAATCGCTCGTCTGTTGCATCATAGCGCGTCTCGGCGCAATCGACCGATTCGCTCGATCCATTATTTTCGATTTACGGCTAAAATAAATTTTTCTCATTTTATTCAATAACATATTCTTGCTTAAATAACTTTTTTACATAGGGATTAAGCATTTAGAACGATACATTGTTTAAAATAAGGGCACTTTACTCTTGACATTTTACGGTTTTTTCAATTTTCTGAAAAATCCTATCATTAGATTTTTTTAAGAATACGATATTCTTGCTTAACTAACGTTTCTACATAGGGATTAAGCATTTAGAACGAAATCTAATGTCAGAAAATGGCACTTTACTCTTGACATTTTTCGGTTTTTTCAATTTTCTGGAAAATCCTATCATTAGATTTTTTTAAAAATACGATATTCTTGCTTAACTAACGTTTTTACATAGGGATTAAGTATTTAGAACGAAATCTAATGTAGGAAAATGGTACTTTACTCTTGATCGGTACGTTGGGACTTTGAAAATATTCGGGCGTACGCGGCGCGCTCGGCGCTTCGAACAGCTCCGGTGTCCCCATTATTTTCGATTTACGGCTAAAATAAATTTTTCTAATTTTTTTCAATAACATATTCCTGCTAAAATAACTTTTTTACATAGGGATTAAGCATTTAGAACGATACATTGTTTAAAATAAGGGCACTTTACTCTTGATATTTTACGGTTTTTTCAATTTTCTGAAAAATCCTATCATTAGATTTTTTTAAAAATACGATATTCTTGCTTAACTAACGTTTCTACATAGGGATTAAGCATTTAGAACGAAATCTAATGTCAGAAAATGGCACTTTACTCTTGACATTTTTCGGTTTTTTCAATTTTCTGGGAAATCCTATCATTAGATTTTTTTAAAAATACGATATTCTTGCTTAACTAACGTTTTTACATAGGGATTAAGCATTTAGAACGAAATCTAATGTAGGAAAATGGTACTTTACTCTTGATCGGTACGTTGGGACTTTGAAAATATTCGGGCGTTCCAATCGCTCGTCTGTTGCATCATAGCGCGTCTCGGCGCAATCGACCGATTCGCTCGATCCATTATTTTCGATTTACGGCTAAAATAAATTTTTCTCATTTTATTCAATAACATATTCCTGCTTAAATAACTTTTTTACATAGGGATTAAGCATTTAGAACGATACATTGTTTAAAATAAGGGCACTTTACTCTTGACATTTTACGGTTTTTTCAATTTTCTGAAAAATCCTATCATTAGATTTTTTTAAAAATACGATATTCTTGCTTAACTAACGTTTCTACATAGGGATTAAGCATTTAGAACGAAATCTAATGTCAGAAAATGGCACTTTACTCTTGACATTTTTCGGTTTTTTCAATTTTCTGGAAAATCCTATCATTAGATTTTTTTAAAAATACGATATTCTTGCTTAACTAACGTTTTTACATAGGGATTAAGCATTTAGAACGAAATCTAATGTAGGAAAATGGTACTTTACTCTTGATCGGTACGTTGGGACTTTGAAAATATTCGGGCGTTCCAATCGCTCGTCTGTTGCATCATAGCGCGTCTCGGCGCAATCGACCGATTCGCTCGATCCATTATTTTCGATTTACGGCTAAAATAAATTTTTCTCATTTTATTCAATAACATATTCCTGCTTAAATAACTTTTTTACATATGGATTAAGCATTTAGAACGATACATTGTTTAAAATAAGGGCACTTTACTCTTGACATTTTACGGTTTTTTCAATTTTCTGAAAAATCCTATCATTAGATTTTTTTAAAAATACGATATTCTTGCTTAACTAACGTTTCTACATAGGGATTAAGCATTTAGAACGAAATCTAATGTCAGAAAATGGCACTTTACTCTTGACATTTTTCGGTTTTTTCAATTTTCTGGGAAATCCTATCATTAGATTTTTTTAAAAACACGATATTCTTGCTTAACTAACGTTTTTACATAGGGATTAAGCATTTAGAACGAAATCTAATGTAGGAAAATGGTACTTTACTCTTGATCGGTACGTTGGGACTTTGAAAATATTCGGGCGTTCCAATCGCTCGTCTGTTGCATCATAGCGCGTCTCGGCGCAATCGACCGATTCGCTCGATCCATTATTTTCGATTTACGGCTAAAATAAATTTTTCTCATTTTATTCAATAACATATTCTTGCTTAAATAACTTTTTTACATAGGGATTAAGCATTTAGAACGATACATTGTTTAAAATAAGGGCACTTTACTCTTGACATTTTACGGTTTTTTCAATTTTCTGAAAAATCCTATCATTAGATTTTTTTTTAAGAATACGATATTCTTGCTTAACTAACGTTTCTACATAGGGATTAAGCATTTAGAACGAAATCTAATGTCAGAAAATGGCACTTTACTCTTGACATTTTTCGGTTTTTTTCAATTTTCTGGAAAATCCTATCATTAGATTTTTTTAAAAATACGATATTCTTGCTTAACTAACGTTTTTACATAGGGATTAAGCATTTAGAACGAAATCTAATGTAGGAAAATGGTACTTTACTCTTGATCGGTACGTTGGGACTTTGAAAATATTCGGGCGTACGCGGCGCGCTCGGCGCTTCGAACAGCTCCGGTGTCCCCATTATTTTCGATTTACGGCTAAAATAAATTTTTCTAATTTTATTCAATAACATATTCTTGCTTAAATAACTTTTTTACATAGGGATTAAGCATTTAGAACGATACATTGTTTAAAATAAGGGCACTTTACTCTTGACATTTTACGGTTTTTTCAATTTTCTGAAAAATCCTATCATTAGATTTTTTTAAGAATACGATATTCTTGCTTAACTAACGTTTCTACATAGGGATTAAGCATTTAGAACGATACATTGTTTAAAATAAGGGCACTTTACTCTTGATATTTTACGGTTTTTTCAATTTTCTGAAAAATCCTATCATTAGATTTTTTTAAAAATACGATATTCTTGCTTAACTAACGTTTCTACATAGGGATTAAGCATTTAGAACGAAATCTAATGTCAGAAAATGGCACTTTACTCTTGACATTTTTCGGTTTTTTCAATTTTCTGGGAAATCCTATCATTAGATTTTTTTAAAAATACGATATTCTTGCTTAACTAACGTTTTTACATAGGGATTAAGCATTTAGAACGAAATCTAATGTAGGAAAATGGTACTTTACTCTTGATCGGTACGTTGGGACTTTGAAAATATTCGGGCGTTCCAATCGCTCGTCTGTTGCATCATAGCGCGTCTCGGCGCAATCGACCGATTCGCTCGATCCATTATTTTCGATTTACGGCTAAAATAAATTTTTCTCATTTTATTCAATAACATATTCCTGCTTAAATAACTTTTTTACATAGGGATTAAGCATTTAGAACGATACATTGTTTAAAATAAGGGCACTTTACTCTTGACATTTTACGGTTTTTTCAATTTTCTGAAAAATCCTATCATTAGATTTTTTTAAAAATACGATATTCTTGCTTAACTAACGTTTCTACATAGGGATTAAGCATTTAGAACGAAATCTAATGTCAGAAAATGGCACTTTACTCTTGACATTTTTCGGTTTTTTCAATTTTCTGGAAAATCCTATCATTAGATTTTTTTAAAAATACGATATTCTTGCTTAACTAACGTTTTTACATAGGGATTAAGCATTTAGAACGAAATCTAATGTAGGAAAATGGTACTTTACTCTTGATCGGTACGTTGGGACTTTGAAAATATTCGGGCGTTCCAATCGCTCGTCTGTTGCATCATAGCGCGTCTCGGCGCAATCGACCGATTCGCTCGATCCATTATTTTCGATTTACGGCTAAAATAAATTTTTCTCATTTTATTCAATAACATATTCCTGCTTAAATAACTTTTTTACATATGGATTAAGCATTTAGAACGATACATTGTTTAAAATAAGGGCACTTTACTCTTGACATTTTACGGTTTTTTCAATTTTCTGAAAAATCCTATCATTAGATTTTTTTAAAAATACGATATTCTTGCTTAACTAACGTTTCTACATAGGGATTAAGCATTTAGAACGAAATCTAATGTCAGAAAATGGCACTTTACTCTTGACATTTTTCGGTTTTTTCAATTTTCTGGGAAATCCTATCATTAGATTTTTTTAAAAATACGATATTCTTGCTTAACTAACGTTTCTACATAGGGATTAAGCATTTAGAACGAAATCTAATGTCAGAAAATGGCACTTTACTCTTGACATTTTTCGGTTTTTTCAATTTTCTGGAAAATCCTATCATTAGATTTTTTTAAAAATACGATATTCTTGCTTAACTAACGTTTTTACATAGGGATTAAGCATTTAGAACGAAATCTAATGTAGGAAAATGGTACTTTACTCTTGATCGGTACGTTGGGACTTTGAAAATATTCGGGCGTTCCAATCGCTCGTCTGTTGCATCATAGCGCGTCTCGGCGCAATCGACCGATTCGCTCGATCCATTATTTTCGATTTACGGCTAAAATAAATTTTTCTCATTTTATTCAATAACATATTCCTGCTTAAATAACTTTTTTACATAGGGATTAAGCATTTAGAACGATACATTGTTTAAAATAAGGGCACTTTACTCTTGATATTTTACGGTTTTTTCAATTTTCTGAAAAATCCTATCATTAGATTTTTTTAAAAATACGATATTCTTGCTTAACTAACGTTTCTACATAGGGATTAAGCATTTAGAACGAAATCTAATGTCAGAAAATGGCACTTTACTCTTGACATTTTTCGGTTTTTTCAATTTTCTGGAAAATCCTATCATTAGATTTTTTTAAAAATACGATATTCTTGCTTAACTAACGTTTTTACATAGGGATTAAGCATTTAGAACGAAATCTAATGTAGGAAAATGGTACTTTACTCTTGATCGGTACGTTGGGACTTTGAAAATATTCGGGCGTTCCAATCGCTCGTCAGTTGCATCATAGCGCGTCTCGGCGCAATCGACCGATTCGCTCGATCCATTATTTTCGATTTACGGCTAAAATAAATTTTTCTCATTTTATTCAATAACATATTCCTGCTTAAATAACTTTTTTACATAGGGATTAAGCATTTAGAACGATACATTGTTTAAAATAAGGGCACTTTACTCTTGATATTTTACGGTTTTTTCAATTTTCTGAAAAATCCTATCATTAGATTTTTTTTAAAAATACGATATTCTTGCTTAACTAACGTTTCTACATAGGGATTAAGCATTTAGAACGAAATCTAATGTCAGAAAATGGCACTTTACTCTTGACATTTTTCGGTTTTTTCAATTTTCTGGGAAATCCTATCATTAGATTTTTTTAAAAATACGATATTCTTGCTTAACTAACGTTTTTACATAGGGATTAAGCATTTAGAACGAAATCTAATGTAGGAAAATGGTACTTTACTCTTGATCGGTACGTTGGGACTTTGAAAATATTCGGGCGTTCCAATCGCTCGTCTGTTGCATCATAGCGCGTCTCGGCGCAATCGACCGATTCGCTCGATCCATTATTTTCGATTTACGGCTAAAATAAATTTTTCTCATTTTATTCAATAACATATTCTTGCTTAAATAACTTTTTTACATAGGGATTAAGCATTTAGAACGATACATTGTTTAAAATAAGGGCACTTTACTCTTGACATTTTACGGTTTTTTCAATTTTCTGAAAAATCCTATCATTAGATTTTTTTAAGAATACGATATTCTTGCTTAACTAACGTTTCTACATAGGGATTAAGCATTTAGAACGAAATCTAATGTCAGAAAATGGCACTTTACTCTTGACATTTTTCGGTTTTTTCAATTTTCTGGAAAATCCTATCATTAGATTTTTTTAAAAATACGATATTCTTGCTTAACTAACGTTTTTACATAGGGATTAAGTATTTAGAACGAAATCTAATGTAGGAAAATGGTACTTTACTCTTGATCGGTACGTTGGGACTTTGAAAATATTCGGGCGTACGCGGCGCGCTCGGCGCTTCGAACAGCTCCGGTGTCCCCATTATTTTCGATTTACGGCTAAAATAAATTTTTCTAATTTTTTTCAATAACATATTCCTGCTAAAATAACTTTTTTACATAGGGATTAAGCATTTAGAACGATACATTGTTTAAAATAAGGGCACTTTACTCTTGATATTTTACGGTTTTTTCAATTTTCTGAAAAATCCTATCATTAGATTTTTTTAAAAATACGATATTCTTGCTTAACTAACGTTTCTACATAGGGATTAAGCATTTAGAACGAAATCTAATGTCAGAAAATGGCACTTTACTCTTGACATTTTTCGGTTTTTTCAATTTTCTGGGAAATCCTATCATTAGATTTTTTTAAAAATACGATATTCTTGCTTAACTAACGTTTTTACATAGGGATTAAGCATTTAGAACGAAATCTAATGTAGGAAAATGGTACTTTACTCTTGATCGGTACGTTGGGACTTTGAAAATATTCGGGCGTTCCAATCGCTCGTCTGTTGCATCATAGCGCGTCTCGGCGCAATCGACCGATTCGCTCGATCCATTATTTTCGATTTACGGCTAAAATAAATTTTTCTCATTTTATTCAATAACATATTCCTGCTTAAATAACTTTTTTACATAGGGATTAAGCATTTAGAACGATACATTGTTTAAAATAAGGGCACTTTACTCTTGACATTTTACGGTTTTTTCAATTTTCTGAAAAATCCTATCATTAGATTTTTTTAAAAATACGATATTCTTGCTTAACTAACGTTTCTACATAGGGATTAAGCATTTAGAACGAAATCTAATGTCAGAAAATGGCACTTTACTCTTGACATTTTTCGGTTTTTTCAATTTTCTGGAAAATCCTATCATTAGATTTTTTTAAAAATACGATATTCTTGCTTAACTAACGTTTTTACATAGGGATTAAGCATTTAGAACGAAATCTAATGTAGGAAAATGGTACTTTACTCTTGATCGGTACGTTGGGACTTTGAAAATATTCGGGCGTTCCAATCGCTCGTCTGTTGCATCATAGCGCGTCTCGGCGCAATCGACCGATTCGCTCGATCCATTATTTTCGATTTACGGCTAAAATAAATTTTTCTCATTTTATTCAATAACATATTCCTGCTTAAATAACTTTTTTACATATGGATTAAGCATTTAGAACGATACATTGTTTAAAATAAGGGCACTTTACTCTTGACATTTTACGGTTTTTTCAATTTTCTGAAAAATCCTATCATTAGATTTTTTTAAAAATACGATATTCTTGCTTAACTAACGTTTCTACATAGGGATTAAGCATTTAGAACGAAATCTAATGTCAGAAAATGGCACTTTACTCTTGACATTTTTCGGTTTTTTCAATTTTCTGGGAAATCCTATCATTAGATTTTTTTAAAAATACGATATTCTTGCTTAACTAACGTTTTTACATAGGGATTAAGCATTTAGAACGAAATCTAATGTAGGAAAATGGTACTTTACTCTTGATCGGTACGTTGGGACTTTGAAAATATTCGGGCGTTCCAATCGCTCGTCTGTTGCATCATAGCGCGTCTCGGCGCAATCGACCGATTCGCTCGATCCATTATTTTCGATTTACGGCTAAAATAAATTTTTCTCATTTTATTCAATAACATATTCTTGCTTAAATAACTTTTTTACATAGGGATTAAGCATTTAGAACGATACATTGTTTAAAATAAGGGCACTTTACTCTTGACATTTTACGGTTTTTTCAATTTTCTGAAAAATCCTATCATTAGATTTTTTTTTAAGAATACGATATTCTTGCTTAACTAACGTTTCTACATAGGGATTAAGCATTTAGAACGAAATCTAATGTCAGAAAATGGCACTTTACTCTTGACATTTTTCGGTTTTTTTCAATTTTCTGGAAAATCCTATCATTAGATTTTTTTAAAAATACGATATTCTTGCTTAACTAACGTTTTTACATAGGGATTAAGCATTTAGAACGAAATCTAATGTAGGAAAATGGTACTTTACTCTTGATCGGTACGTTGGGACTTTGAAAATATTCGGGCGTACGCGGCGCGCTCGGCGCTTCGAACAGCTCCGGTGTCCCCATTATTTTCGATTTACGGCTAAAATAAATTTTTCTAATTTTTTTCAATAACATATTCCTGCTAAAATAACTTTTTTACATAGGGATTAAGCATTTAGAACGATACATTGTTTAAAATAAGGGCACTTTACTCTTGACATTTTACGGTTTTTTCAATTTTCTGAAAAATCCTATCATTAGATTTTTTTAAAAATACGATATTCTTGCTTAACTAACGTTTCTACATAGGGATTAAGCATTTAGAACGAAATCTAATGTCAGAAAATGGCACTTTACTCTTGACATTTTACGGTTTTTTCAATTTTCTGGGAAATCCTATCATTAGATTTTTTTAAAAATACGATATTCTTGCTTAACTAACGTTTTTACATAGGGATTAAGCATTTAGAACGAAATCTAATGTAGGAAAATGGTACTTTACTCTTGATCGGTACGTTGGGACTTTGAAAATATTCGGGCGTTCCAATCGCTCGTCTGTTGCATCATAGCGCGTCTCGGCGCAATCGACCGATTCGCTCGATCCATTATTTTCGATTTACGGCTAAAATAAATTTTTCTCATTTTATTCAATAACATATTCCTGCTTAAATAACTTTTTTACATAGGGATTAAGCATTTAGAACGATACATTGTTTAAAATAAGGGCACTTTACTCTTGACATTTTACGGTTTTTTCAATTTTCTGAAAAATCCTATCATTAGATTTTTTTAAAAATACGATATTCTTGCTTAACTAACGTTTCTACATAGGGATTAAGCATTTAGAACGAAATCTAATGTCAGAAAATGGCACTTTACTCTTGACATTTTTCGGTTTTTTCAATTTTCTGGGAAATCCTATCATTAGATTTTTTTAAAAATACGATATTCTTGCTTAACTAACGTTTTTACATAGGGATTAAGCATTTAGAACGAAATCTAATGTAGGAAAATGGTACTTTACTCTTGATCGGTACGTTGGGACTTTGAAAATATTCGGGCGTTCCAATCGCTCGTCTGTTGCATCATAGCGCGTCTCGGCGCAATCGACCGATTCGCTCGATCAATTATTTTCGATTTACGGCTAAAATAAATTTTTCTCATTTTATTCAATAACATATTCCTGCTTAAATAACTTTTTTACATATGGATTAAGCATTTAGAACGATACATTGTTTAAAATAAGGGCACTTTACTCTTGACATTTTACGGTTTTTTCAATTTTCTGAAAAATCCTATCATTAGATTTTTTTAAAAATACGATATTCTTGCTTAACTAACGTTTCTACATAGGGATTAAACATTTAGAACGAAATCTAATGTCAGAAAATGGCACTTTACTCTTGACATTTTTCGGTTTTTTCAATTTTCTGGGAAATCCTATCATTAGATTTTTTTAAAAATACGATATTCTTGCTTAACTAACGTTTTTACATAGGGATTAAGCATTTAGAACGAAATCTAATGTAGGAAAATGGTACTTTACTCTTGATCGGTACGTTGGGACTTTGAAAATATTCGGGCGTTCCAATCGCTCGTCTGTTGCATCATAGCGCGTCTCGGCGCAATCGACCGATTCGCTCGATCCATTATTTTCGATTTACGGCTAAAATAAATTTTTCTAATTTTTTTCAATAACATATTCCTGCTTAAATAACTTTTTTACATAGGGATTAAGCCTTTAGAACGATACATTGTTTAAAATAAGGGCACTTTACTCTTGACATTTTACGGTTTTTTCAATTTTCTGAAAAATCCTATCATTAGATTTTTTTAAAAATACGATATTCTTGCTTAACTAACGTTTCTACATAGGGATTAAGCATTTAGAACGAAATCTAATGTCAGAAAATGGCACTTTACTCTTGACATTTTTCGGTTTTTTCAATTTTCTGGGAAATCCTATCATTAGATTTTTTTAAAAATACGATATTCTTGCTTAACTAACGTTTTTACATAGGGATTAAGCATTTAGAACGAAATCTAATGTAGGAAAATGGTACTTTACTCTTGATCGGTACGTTGGGACTTTGAAAATATTCGGGCGTTCCAATCGCTCGTCTGTTGCATCATAGCGCGTCTCGGCGCAATCGACCGATTCGCTCGATCCATTATTTTCGATTTACGGCTAAAATAAATTTTTCTCATTTTATTCAATAACATATTCCTGCTTAAATAACTTTTTTACATATGGATTAAGCATTTAGAACGATACATTGTTTAAAATAAGGGCACTTTACTCTTGACATTTTACGGTTTTTTCAATTTTCTGAAAAATCCTATCATTAGATTTTTTTAAAAATACGATATTCTTGCTTAACTAACGTTTCTACATAGGGATTAAGCATTTAGAACGAAATCTAATGTCAGAAAATGGCACTTTACTCTTGACATTTTTCGGTTTTTTCAATTTTCTGGGAAATCCTATCATTAGATTTTTTTAAAAATACGATATTCTTGCTTAACTAACGTTTTTACATAGGGATTAAGCATTTAGAACGAAATCTAATGTAGGAAAATGGTACTTTACTCTTGATCGGTACGTTGGGACTTTGAAAATATTCGGGCGTTCCAATCGCTCGTCTGTTGCATCATAGCGCGTCTCGGCGCAATCGACCGATTCGCTCGATCCATTATTTTCGATTTACGGCTAAAATAAATTTTTCTCATTTTATTCAATAACATATTCTTGCTTAAATAACTTTTTTACATAGGGATTAAGCATTTAGAACGATACATTGTTTAAAATAAGGGCACTTTACTCTTGACATTTTACGGTTTTTTCAATTTTCTGAAAAATCCTATCATTAGATTTTTTTAAGAATACGATATTCTTGCTTAACTAACGTTTCTACATAGGGATTAAGCATTTAGAACGAAATCTAATGTCAGAAAATGGCACTTTACTCTTGACATTTTTCGGTTTTTTCAATTTTCTGGAAAATCCTATCATTAGATTTTTTTAAAAATACGATATTCTTGCTTAACTAACGTTTTTACATAGGGATTAAGCATTTAGAACGAAATCTAATGTAGGAAAATGGTACTTTACTCTTGATCGGTACGTTGGGACTTTGAAAATATTCGGGCGTACGCGGCGCGCTCGGCGCTTCGAACAGCTCCGGTGTCCCCATTATTTTCGATTTACGGCTAAAATAAATTTTTCTAATTTTTTTCAATAACATATTCCTGCTAAAATAACTTTTTTACATAGGGATTAAGCATTTAGAACGATACATTGTTTAAAATAAGGGCACTTTACTCTTGACATTTTACGGTTTTTTCAATTTTCTGAAAAATCCTATCATTAGATTTTTTTAAAAATACGATATTCTTGCTTAACTAACGTTTCTACATAGGGATTAAGCATTTAGAACGAAATCTAATGTCAGAAAATGGCACTTTACTCTTGACATTTTACGGTTTTTTCAATTTTCTGGGAAATCCTATCATTAGATTTTTTTAAAAATACGATATTCTTGCTTAACTAACGTTTTTACATAGGGATTAAGCATTTAGAACGAAATCTAATGTAGGAAAATGGTACTTTACTCTTGATCGGTACGTTGGGACTTGGAAAATATTCGGCCGTACGCGGCGCGTCTCGGCGCTTCGAACAGCTCCGGTGTCCCCATTATTTTCGATTTACGGCTAAAATAAATTTTTCTAATTTTTTTCAATTACATATTCTTGCTTAGATAACTTTTTTACATAGGGATTAAGCATTTAGAACGACATATTGTTTAAAATAATGGTACTTTACTCTTGTGATTTTTCGGTTTTTTTTGATTATTTGGAAAAATAAATTTTTGTAATTTTTTTAAATACGATATTCGTGATCAGTGAACGATTTCACATATGGATTAAGCATTTAGAATCGTGCGGAAGCGTTATTAAAAAAGTTTACTCGATGCGATGGGACTTTGAAAAGTTTGTGAAAATTTTCATATTGGGAAAAAATGTGTAATTTTTTGTCTAGTTTACGGTAGTGTAATTTATTTTAATGTTTACTATAAATTTTTTTTTCGTTCGTTCACGCGCTATGTTACAACAGCACGGCCGGGCGGTCTGTTGCCGCGGCGGTTTACACTCATAAGCGCGCGTGCTATTCGGCCGGCGGCGCCGGCGTCCTTGCCGGCCGTTCGGTATCTATAAGAGATACACGGTCCGTGCGAGGCGGACGGAGCAGAGCGGGTTTTGGGCCAATTCTACGATCTCGGTCGAGAAGCTGTCTCAGAGCTCCTTCGGGGCTTCGGTCCTGACTGTTTCGTGCCGTTTACGTTACGGACTTTTCTCCACACAGCGTGGCCACGGGTCGGTGTCTTTGACCGAATGGCCCATATGTGGCAAGCCCTACGGGGTTGGTTACCCGTATGCACTTTGTATGTATACTCGTACTCACTGAGCAATCGACTCTTCTGTCCGAGCGATGGAAAAATTTTTTAAAATGCATCTGTAAGATTTGGAAGCAAATCGTACCAATTGAAAACTGTGGCTAAAATGAATAGCCCAGTGGAGAGAGAAAACTATCAAAAAACTGATTTTTTAAATCAAGAGGTGTCAGAAATCGAAATGCCTAGCGCGAGCGGAAGAACACGCTTTCTCGCCAGTCCAGCATGTGTCCTGTCCGTTCTTCCTCGGCTTGCCGATTTTGCCCAGATCAGAGGTTTCGTGCTTCCGGCGGTCAGAAGATCAGCGTGAGCGTACGCGCTTCCACGACTATGGCATCACCCATGTACTTTTTCCTTTGAATATATTTGAGTACATAAAAAATATTAAAACATATAGAGAGAACTGTGTCTTGGATCTTAAAAATTTGTCAATAGCGATGATATATTATTACTTAACTTGAAGTATTTGTA
>NW_027476183.1:505000-507500 GCF_051020955.1 Megalopta genalis | reverse complement strand
GATATATGTGTTGTTGGGGTTTGTGATTATGAAGGTGCCCCAACGCACAAAAATATATAAAAATGTACAAAGTTGGGATGTGGTGTGGTGGAGAAGAGTTGGGCCCGACCAGATCATTCGTGCGTGATTTACACGGCAGACGTGTGTACTACACGTATTAGGCCTTTGATCTGCGTTGCGTAGGCCATCTTCCTTCCAAGACACACACGTGTTGGGGTTTGTGTGATTTTATGATAGTGCCTCAACACGGAAAAATAAGCGTACGAGAAGAGTTGGGCCCGACCAGATCATTCGTGCGTGATTTATACACGGCCAGACGCGTATTATATTACACGTATTAGGCCTTTGATCTGCGTTGCGTAGGCCATCTTCTCGATAGAGAGAAAGCCAATGTATTCTTTTTTCTTTCTTTACACACACACACAGTTGTAGTAGGACAGGGAGGGATGCGAGCGTGCTAATCACGCTTCCTCAAGTCTTCGCTGTGGTGTAAAAAAAAAAGAAAAAAAGGAATCGTTGGGAAAGTCCAAAGGACGAAAATATCGGGCAGTCTGAAGATAACTTAATGCTCGTTTACATTGGTATCAAGAGAGACCGGCTTGTGTAGCTCGTTTCAATGCTGTGTCGTTGTCATTGACACCCTACTCTGTTGCGCGCTAGTGGCAGCATGAGCGTGGGACGTATATATATATGACACCCAGCTAGAGCCGGCCGTGAGTCCGTCCGGTGTAAATAACGACGAAAGGAGAGAGAAACTTTTCGAATCCAGTATCGGGTTGATAATTGTCCAGTTTGAATATCCATATCCCCGTCGTTTTTGGAGGTGATATACTCTCTGTGTTTCTTCGATAGAAGGCTTTTCAATGTTCTATTCGCTCCGACCGTCGAACTTGCAAGAAAACAGTGGTTTTGGATTTGCTCGTACATATATATATGGTTTCGACGGAAATATCTCGTTCTTTAAGGGACAATTATGTCGTTGTACGACGACTCCCGAATCTCCTTCGCGCGCTGGTTGGAGCTCTTCGGGTATCGGCTTGTTCCGAAATATAACACAAAAATGTGGTGGATAGCAAATACACATTATATATATATGAGAGAATAAAAGGGAAAAATTACCCTGAACGGTGGATCACTTGGCTCGTGGGTCGATGAAGAACGCAGCTAATTGCGCGTCAACGTGTGAACTGCAGGACACATGAACATCGACATTTCGAACGCACATTGCGGTCCACGGATACAATTCCTGGACCACGCCTGGCTGAGGGTCGTTTACGTACTTATAAACTGCTTGCGTTGATGGCACTTGTTGCCTATATACGTACGAGCGAATGATGGGCGCTTCGTCGGCGTTTGTCGCGGTCCTATGAATATTGAGAAATTTTACGTACGTCTAACAGTCTTCGAGAGAGATGGAAATCGTGTTCGAACTAGCGTGAGTGTGGAAGGCGGTGTCGTGTGTCGTATATGTTTTATATACGTCCGCCCGTCTGAAACACCGCTTCGAAGCGGTGACAAAATCTTTTTCGGGACGATTCGTATCCGTAGAACTATCGAGATTTCACTGGTACATTTTCAACGCGCTCCCGACGTCGCCTGAAATGAAACGAGATGGGTTTAACCCACGAAAGCGTACTACACGAGTCTGTCCTATGTGAAGACTGTGTACAGAGATCGAACGAACGCATGAAAGAAATTGAACGAAAGAACACATAACCCGCAAAAATATAGAGTAGAATTGTGACCGTTGCTTCGAATTTGAATTTATATGTATATATATATCATAGCCCCAGGGAGTGGAACCTGTGAGTGTGGAAGGATGTCTCTTACCGTTATGTTGCCAGAGGAAAAAAAGTCTCTCTCTTCGTACGACACATTTGTGTACGAATTGTATCGATGGCTATATAGATCCGATGTTGCACATATTCTGAGTAAAGAACACCCCACCCGGGTTACCGTCCTAAAACTCTTCTATTGGTGTGGCTATGATGTGTGTGTCAACGCAATCGCGAGTCTGGTTCTACGGGAAAACCGTTTGTCGGTCGCCCCATATATCTTTTTGTTCTCTTCAAATGATCGAATAGCGAAACCGCACGAGATCAATCGGTCGTCTAGTCCCCGAAAGTACTTTTCGGACGGACGTTAAAGTTATACCGATTGTAATCGTCTTGCGAGTGTTTCGAAGATCTATATTTGGAGAGGATATCGAATTTTATAAAAGATATATTGGTGAGGCGCGATAAACGGTTTTTTTTTTGCTTTAAGGGTTTTTTGTGTTTTTTTTATTTTTTTTTTTTTTTTGTGTTGCTCTGTACACGTTTCGCAAAATGCTTTCGGGGGGGGAAGCTCTGAAAAAATTTTTTTTCACGTTCCGACGACCTCAGAGTAGGCGAGATTACCCGCTGAATTTAAGCATATTACTAAGCGGAGGAAAAGAAACTAACCAGGATTTCCTTAGTAGCGGCGAGCGAACAGGAATTAGCCCAGCACTGAATCCCGC
>NW_027476183.1:495000-502500 GCF_051020955.1 Megalopta genalis | reverse complement strand
GTGCCTTGGCCTCCCGCGGATCTTCCTTGCTGCGAGGCTTCCGTGGCGTTTCCCATCGGTGCGGTCGTCCTCTTCGGCCGCCATTCAACGCTCAGCTCAGAACTGGCACGGACTAGGGGAATCCGACTGTCTAATTAAAACAAAGCATTGCGATGGCCCCCACGGGTGTTGACGCAATGTGATTTCTGCCCAGTGCTCTGAATGTCAACGTGAAGAAATTCAAAAAAGCGCGGGTAAACGGCGGGAGTAACTATGACTCTCTTAAGGTAGCCAAATGCCTCGTCATCTAATTAGTGACGCGCATGAATGGATTAACGAGATTCCCATCTGTCCCTATCTACTTCTCCACACAGCGTGGCCACGGGTCGGTGTCTTTGACCGAATGGCCCATATGTGGCAAGCCCTACGGGGTTGGTTACCCGTATGCACTTTGTATGTATACTCGTACTCACTGAGCAATCGACTCTTCTGTCCGAGCGATGGAAAAATTTTTTAAACTGCATCTGTAAGATTTGGAAGCAAATCGTACCAATTGAAAACTGTGGCTAAAATGAATAGCCCAGTGGAGAGAGAAAACTATCAAAAAAACTGATTTTTTTAAATCAAGAGGTGTCAGAAATCGAAATGCCTAGCGCGAGCGGAAGAACACGCTTTCTCGCCAGTCCAGCATGTGTCCTGTCCGTTCTTCCTCGGCTTGCCGATTTTGCCCAGATCAGAGGTTTCGTGCTTCCGGCGGTCAGAAGATCAGCGTGAGCGTACGCGCTTCCACGACTATGGCATCACCCATGTCCTATTACTAGGACTATAACTATGACTATGGCTATTCAAACGGACATGACAACGGAACGAACGGGAAAGGACGAAGGCGGGCAGTTAACTTTAATATCAATAATGCCTAAAAAACAATACAAAGCTAGAGCCTCGGACACAGGGACTCCCGTCCCTGGGGTCCCTGTGGCGGAATTAACCGCTATGGACAGGAGGGACATTGGCAACGACCTAGGCAATATAAAAGGACTAGACTCTTCTAAACAATTGGACGGAATCGGTCTTCGCGCCGTCCGCGTCCACCTCGTAAGGTGCGACGTTACGAATTTAGGGAAAAATAGGAAAAACAACCCCCGCGTCCCCCCAACCCCAACGCGAAACCGCGACCCCGCGACCGCGAATGTAGCCACGGGAATCAGGATACTACAGCTGAACATGCGACATTCGGCTGTAGTAACGGGCGAAGTTAGGGAGTTAATAGCGCAAAAGCGACTGGACGTCCTGCTCTTGCAGGAGCCACACGCCAGTAAGCAAGGCGCAGGTTATAGGGTAAGCGGATTAGGGACCGAAGTGAGGGTGGCGGCGGTGAAAACCCACTCCCCGTGGGCCGCTGTCGCCATCCCCAACCCTCACTTTGAGGTCACGTTCATCTCTCAACTCAGTAACCCGCACTGCGCATGCGCGGAAGTGCTGACCCCCGGCTTCTCCTTCTACGCGGTATCTCATTATTTTCAATACCAAGACGAGATAGAGAAGCACCTCAAGCACTTGGAAACGGTTCTCCTGGCATTGAGGGGGAAGAGAGTTATAATTTCTGTCGACGCGAACGCGCAATCCTCGCTCTGGAGCCCAAATAGCACAGACGAGAAGGGAGCGCAGTTAGAAAGATTAGTTTCCGCGTTTAGATTAACTGTAGTTAACGACGCTAGTCAACCACCCACCTTCTGGACGCCAAAAGGATCGTCATACATCGACGTTACCTTGGCATCCCCCTCCATGACGCCCTATATTAAGGAATGGAGGATAAGAAGCGAATGGACGACTAGCGATCATAACGCCATCGACATCCGGCTGCGGGTACCTAGGGCCGCGACGGGAAATCAGGGAGCAACGAACTCTCGGTTCGACACTCGTCGAGCGGATTGGGAGCGGTTCTCGGAGGCCCTGTCCGACCACTCACGGTCGAGGCTCGAAGTCCTGAGTTTGGAGTCGGTGGAAGATGTAAATAGGATGGCAGAGACGCTCACAGCCGTCATCACTGACGCCTGCACCGCGTCAATGCCTAAGAAGAGAAAATTTAGAAAGTCCAACCCGTGGTGGACCAAAGAGCTAACAAAGCTCAAAAAGGCCGTGTACAGGCAGAGGCGTGCCTTCCAGAAGACGATAGACGGACCCTCCCGCCTCCAAAAACTGCAGGAATACCGTACTTCGTTGCGGAACTACAGTAGGAAGGTGAAGAGGACGAAACGGGAAAGCTGGCAAAACTTCGTGACGTCGAACGGGAACACGGAGCCCTGGGGCATCGTATACAAGCTCCAGGCAAATAAACTCCGTGTAGAGAAAGTGATAAGCACACTCCGGCGCAACAATAAAAGTACAACCGGTGCTTTAGAAACCGCCAGCGAGCTTCTGGAAGCCCACGTCCCTGACGACCGACCTGAACTCGATTCGCCGACACAAAGGGTTCTCCGGGAAGAGGCGCGAATCGCCCCGAATACCGCCGACGCCTCGCCCTTTTCCTTGGTGGAGGTGGCCGGAGCAATTCGTTCCTTCGAAAATAAAAAGGTGCCAGGACCGGACCTCATCGAGGTACAGGTCCTGAAGGCCTCCGCGAAAACGATCCTCGGGGAACTCTCGCGACTATTCAATGGGTGCCTTCGATGGGGCGTCTTCCCCTCCGCCTGGAAGGTGGGCTCTCTGAGAATCCTCCTGAAAGGCGAAGGAAAGGACGAGAAGGACCCAAAATCCTACCGACCAATATGTCTCCTCTCCGTGATCGGGAAAACTTTCGAGAAGCTCCTTAAGAGCAGATTAGAGCAGACGGCGATGGCGACGGGACGCATCTCCAGCAGACAGTTCGGGTTTACGCGCGGAAAGTCGACTGAAGATGCAATTGTCGAGTTGCGCCGCATGGTCGATGACACCGAGCATCGGCATGTGATCGCACTACTTTTCGACATTTCCGGAGCCTTCGACAACGTCTGGTGGCCCCTAGTGTTAGGTAGTCTTAGGGATCGAGACTGCCCGCGCAACGTCTTCGAGGTAATCTCCAATTACTTCGAGGACCGCAAGGTCAGTCTCACGATAGGAACAGAAAGGATCTCCAAGCACGTGACAAGAGGATGCCCGCAAGGTTCCGTCCTCGGCCCCGCGTGCTGGAACCTTATGTTCGACGGTCTCCTGAGGTTACTCGAAACCTCAGTTGAGAATAGGTTCTTAGCATACGCGGACGACCTCATCGTCCTCGTGGGGGGAAACAGCCGCAGAGACCTAGAGATCGAGGGTCAACGCGTTGTCGACCAGATCCTAGGTTGGTGCAGGACAGCTAAATTAGAGATATCCGATTCGAAATCGGAAGCAATTGTACTCCGGAATGGGTACGCAGACAGGGAAAAAATAGGCCGACGGGGAGGTTCGCGTCCCGATAGAAAAAGAAAAGCAGTCCGCGCATCGAAAGTAGATTTCCAGAAAAGACCGCCGGTCATTCGGATCGGAGCGAGGTCAATTAAATTCAAGAATACAGTTAGATACCTAGGCGTCCACTTAGATAGGGACATGGGTGTCCGATCCCATTGTCAATATATCAGCGACAAAACCGGGTCGCTTTTCGCGAAACTTGGCAGGTTGGCGAGACGAGGATGGGGGCTCGGTTTCAGAGCACTCTCGGCTGTGTACCGCGGGGTCTTCATCCCGGTAGCGACTTACGCCGCCGCCGGATGGGCCGGAGGGTGCACGGCAGGGGAGCTGGGAATACTCGGAGCCGCTCAACGGCGTGCTCTCATCGCGGTGACCGGTGCATACCGCCGGTCATCGTGGGATAGCGTGTGTGTGGTGGCCGGTACCCCCCCTATCGGACTTGAGCTACAACAGGCCAAAGCCCTTTACCAGGTCAGGAAAAATATGGATGCCAGGATCGGTAACATCGTGGTCCCAGCGGGAACCAACGATGCGAAAATTAGGATCGTGGCTGAGGTGAAAAGGATGTGGCAATCCATGTGGGACTCCTCCCACAAAGGCCGCACAACTTTCACCTTCTTCAGCAGTATCGAGAGAAGGATGGCGGCCGGGTGGATGGTACCGAACCACTTCACCACACAAGTCCTCACTGGACATGGGAATTTCCGTTCGCGCCTCTTCGCGTACGGGGTTGCCGACAGCGAGGCGTGTGGGTGTGGTCACGGGTCGGACACGGTAGACCACTTCCTTCTCCGCTGCAAACACTTCAACCCGCAGAGAGAAGCTCTACGGGACATCACCCCTAGCGGAACCTGGAAATGGCCTGAAGCGGCACAACACTTCGTGTCGTCGGAAAAGGTCTTCCAGGTATTCGCATCCTTCTGCCGGGAAACCCTTTGGCTAAAGGGCTTCCGGTAGGAAAAATCCTGATTCCAACACCCATCCCGATTTCCTAGGTCTTCGTTTAGTGGACGCGAGGCGTCGTGTCACGAGTTCGCCTCCCCGTGGTTCCCCGTGGGCGCCAGCAGATAGATGGAAACTGAAATTCGCTGGCGGCTAAAGAACTCGTCCATTGTAAACGTCTCAATGGCACGTGCGGATTTTTCCTCGGCCCTTTCCCTTGAATGTGGGGCCGCTGGAAGTGGATGGAAATTTAGTTGTGTATGCCCGAATGGGCGAGGAAACATGTCTGCGTCACCTTCGCGGTGACCAGATTCACACTAAACTGTCCCTATCTACTGGTTCTGCCGCCAGGTGTCGCAGGGAGAAGTCGAGCTGCCACGTCGCTCCGCCGTTCGACCACGATTCCAGCCGCAGAACTGCAGGAAAAATTCCAAAAGCGCTACCAGAGTGAAGAGCACGCGAGGACGATCCAGTGGATATATAAATTGTGACTGCAAAGTGAAAATTGTGCGGAAAAACAGTGCCGGAAAACACACGCCACGTGCTCGGCACGCCGGACTTTGAGACCGGATTCCTCCGGGAATATTGATCCGACGGACGATCTGTTTACGTGGAAACTGTTTATCTGTGAAGACGTTTAATTTGAGACATTAACTGTGACAATCGTGTAAAAACTGTGGAAGTGCAAAAACAGATAAATAGATCGAAAACCCACCTCGAGCTTCGAGACGCCACCGTCGGCGTGGGTAGCGCTGCGGTAGCGGCGTCGCGCGCGCTGATTGGCCGCCGCCGAGTAGAGAGGAAACTCTCTACGGAAAAAAGGGACCACTGCTGCCAACTTCAAAAATTTTTCGAAGGTTGGCAGCAATAACCTCCGGGGGCCAAGATTGAAGCTCGAGTTTCCGCCATAGACTTGCAAAGACCGCAGTGCGCGAAATTTGAAAGTGATCACGAAGAAAAGGACGGACACTAAACAATTGTTTAAACAATTGTTTAAACAAATTGTTTAAACAATTTTTAAACAATTGTTTACAAATTCCAGGACTTTTAACAAATATTTTTTTTTTTTTTTTTTTTTTTTTTTTTTTTTTTTTTTTTTTTTTTTTTTGGCTAACTTCCGTTATAGTTTCCAGCCTTCGGTGACATCAGAGCAGCCCCACGATGGAGGTCGCCTCCTCAGGGACTGACTCCCGCCGTCGCCAGAAGAGGCTGCTGACTACAGACTCCGAAACAGAGGCGGCAAATTCGGACGCGCCCCTCTGCTTCCGGAAGCCTGCGGAGGTCCTGAAAGAGAAGAAGAAGAAGAAAAAGGACAGACAGGCAACACAGACGACACCAACAGCAGAGACGACGCAGGAGACCACAGAGGAGCCGAGCCGGGTCAACTCGGAGGGCGAGGACACGACCGTGGCAGCCCTCAGGGACAGCGCTGCAAAAATCTTCAGGCAGCTCACCAGCGAAATAACGCTGCCCAGCAACGACATCCCGTCCACTGTGGTGCACTCCCTGTGCGCACAGGCCGCGAAATTTAACGACCTGCTTATCAAAGCCCTCGTTTTCAGCAGCAGACTCGAGGGACGTCTTGAGGCCGCCCAGGCCGAGTCCAAGGAGAGCAAGCGTTCCTGCCAGGCGCTCCAGGACAAAGCCGTCGCCGTCGCCGCCGCCGCAGCCGCCGCCCCCAAAAAGCCGACAACGTACGCCGAACGCGTCGGCGTCAGGTCCGCTACGGCAGCCAGGTCCACACAGAAGCAGGACCCCCCCAACGTGGTCATCATCACGCCGGCTGACACCAGCAAGTACGAGGACAGCTCGAAGACAAAGGAGGCGGTCTTCGAGCTGGTCTCGCCGAGAGCGGACGGCCTGCAAATCAGGGGCGTCCGCAGGGTGCAGGGTTCCGGAATCGCGCTGGTCACGTCGAAGAACACCGACGTGGCAACCTTAATGGCGCACCAAAAACTAAAAGCTGCCGGTTTTATCGTAGGAGCTCCGGCCAAGCGGAACCCGCGGATCATCGTCTTCGATGTCCCGCGGACCCAGGAGGACCCCAAGGAGACGACCGCAGCGATCCTGCAGCAGAACCTCAGCAAAGAGGAAGCGGCCAGCCTCTCCAAGGAGATCAACCTAGTGTACAGGAGCGGTGATAAAACCAGGGACCGCTGCAACCTGATATTCGAGGTCAGCAAGCGTGCCCGGGACCTCCTGGTCTCCAAGGAGAGGCTGTATGTGGGCTGGAGCTGCTGCAGGGTCCGGGACCACATCAGCGTGACCAGGTGCTACAAGTGCCAGGGATTCGGCCACCCCGCGAAGTTCTGCAAAGCGGAAAAAGAGACCTGCGGCCACTGCGCGGAGACGGGGCACGGAATCAAGACGTGCCCGAAAAAGGAGAAACCGGCCACCTGCGTCAACTGTGTCAGGGGTAAGAAACCCGCCTCCCACCTCGTGACAAGCAAGGACTGCCCCGCGTACGTAGCTGCCATTAATCAGTCGCTCTCTCGAACTGATTATGGTTGTTAGGCCCCCACCCAATAATATCCCCGACATTAGAATACTGCAGCTGAACATGAGACGTTCGGCTGCAGTTACCGGAGAGGTCCGCGAGCTTATCGCCCAGAAGCGGCTAGACGTCCTGCTATTGCAGGAGGCATACGTCAGCCAACTGGGCGCGCGATATAAAATTAGCGGTCTAGGGTCCGGAGTGAGGTTGGCAGCAGCCGAACCACAACCCCCGTGGGCGGCTGTTGCGGTCTGCAACCCCAACTTCGATATGGTCTTCGTCTCGCAGCTCAGCAACTCCCACTGCGTCTGTGCGGAAGTGCTAGCACCCGGCTTTTCATTTTACGCGGTGTCGTGCTATTTTCAGCACAGCGACGAAATTGAAAAGCACCTCAGCCACCTCGAGAAGGTGTTCTGCGCACTGAGGGGGGAGAGACTCATAGTTTCTACAGACGCTAACGCGCAATCCTCGCTCTGGAGCCCCCGGGGCACAGACGAGAAAGGAGCTCAATTCGAGACTCTGATTGCGGCGTTTAGCATGGACGTTGTGAACGACGCAGCTCAGCCACCTACCTTCTGGACGCCAACGGGGTCGTCATACATCGACGTAACCCTGGCGTCGCCCTCCATGTCTCCGTTCATCAGGAGCTGGAACGTAAG
>NW_027476183.1:457500-490000 GCF_051020955.1 Megalopta genalis | reverse complement strand
CTCTATTTTCCAAAGCAACACGCCGCTGGCACTTTGTGTTTTTCAAGGTTACGGAAAGCAATACGCCGCTGGTACGAACCAATACGCCGCTGGAAAAAAAAGCAATACGCCGCTGGTACGAACCAATACGCCGCTGGAAAAAAAGCAATACGCCGCTGGTACGAACCAATACGCCGCTGGTACTTTGTAATAAGAATTACATTATAAGATAGAAAGCACTACGCCGCTGGACATAAAATCTCCATTATCCGAACGAAAGCAATACGCCGCTGGTACTTTATTTTATTATAATAATTTAATTATAAGACAGAAACCGCTGATACTTGGTTGTAAAATCTCCATTATCCGAACGAAAGTAACACGCCGCTGGTACTTTATTTTATTATAATAATTTAATTATAAGACAGAAACCGCTGATACTTGGTTGTAAAATCTCCATTATCCGAACGAAAGTAACACGCCGCTGGTACTTTATTTTATTATAATAATTTAATTATAAGACAGAAACCGCTGGTACTTGGTTGTAAAATCTCCATTATCCGAACGAAAGCAATACGCCGTTGGTACTTGGTTATAAAATTTTCATTACAAGATAGAAAGCAATATGCCGCTGGTTATATTAATGTAATCTTATGGAAAGCATTACGCCGCTGGAACTTTGACCATTGCAATAATCGATCGGAAGCTATACACAGCAAGGAATACGAATATTATACCAAGAGATCGAAAACAATACGCTGTTCGGACGTTTTGACTAGCTGTCGCACAGTGCAGACGCGCCGACCCGTCGCTCCGCATTTCGAGCGCAATTTCAGTGGTTTTTCAGTTCAGAAAATTACAGAGAGTGTTTGGTTGTGTTGCAGGAGTCAAACTGAATGATTTGATGCATAAAGTTTAATTAAACTCCCATTACTTTGCCGGGAAACATCGATTATTCCGATCTAGAAAGAGACAGAGACAGTCGATCCGCGTTATGTTAAATATTTCAAGGTTCCCGATTCCACAAAATTATAAAAAGTATACGGCTGTGTAGCGGGGATCAAAACGAGTAATTTCATGTATAAAGTTTAATTAATCTCCCAATAGTTTGCCGGGAAACATCGATTATTCCGATCTAGAAAGAGACAGAGATAGTCGATCCGCGTTATGTTAAATATTGCAAGGTTCCCGATTCCACAAAATTATAAAAAGTATACGGCTGTGTAGCGGGGATCAAAACGAGTAATTTCATGTATAAAGTTTAATTAAACTCCCAATAGTTTGCCGGGAAACATCGATTCTTCCGATCTAGAAAGAGACAGAGACAGACGATCCGCGTTATGTTAAATATTTCAAGGTTCCCGATTCCACAAAATTATAAAAAGTATACGGCTGTGTAGCGGGGATCAAAACGAGTAATTTCATGTATAAAGTTTAATTAATCTCTCAATAGTTTGCCGGGAAACATCGATTATTCCGATCTAGAAAGAGACAGAGACAGACGATCCGCGTTATGTTAAATATTTCAAGGTTCCCGATTCCACAAAATTATAAAAAGTATACGGCTGTGTAGCGGGGATCAAAACGAGTAATTTCATGTATAAAGTTTAATTAAACTCCCAATAGTTTGCCGGGAAACATCGATTCTTCCGATCTAGAAAGAGACAGAGACAGACGATCCGCGTTATGTTAAATATTTCAAGGTTCCCGATTCCACAAAATTATAAAAAGTATACGGCTGTGTAGCGGGGATCAAAACGAGTAATTTCATGTATATTGTTTAATTAATCTCCCAATAGTTTGCCGGGAAACAACGATTATTCCGATCTAGAAAGAGACAGAGACAGACGATCCGCGTTATGTTAAATATTTCAAGGTTCCCGATTCCACAAAATTATAAAAAGTATACGGCTGTGTAGCGGGGATCAAAACGAGTAATTTCATGTATAAAGTTTAATTAATCTCCCAATAGTTTGCCGGGAAACATCGATTATTCCGATCTAGAAAGAGACAGAGATAGTCGATCCGCGTTATGTTAAATATTGCAAGGTTCCCGATTCCACAAAATTATAAAAAGTATACGGCTGTGTAGCGGGGATCAAAACGAGTAATTTCATGTATAAAGTTTAATTAAACTCCCAATAGTTTGCCGGGAAACATCGATTCTTCCGATCTAGAAAGAGACAGAGACAGACGATCCGCGTTATGTTAAATATTTCAAGGTTCCCGATTCCACAAAATTATAAAAAGTATACGGCTGTGTAGCGGGGATCAAAACGAGTAATTTCATGTATAAAGTTTAATTAAACTCCCAATAGTTTGCCGGGAAACATCGATTCTTCCGATCTAGAAAGAGACAGAGACAGACGATCCGCGTTATGTTAAATATTTCAAGGTTCCCGATTCCACAAAATTATAAAAAGTATACGGCTGTGTAGCGGGGATCAAAACGAGTAATTTCATGTATAAAGTTTAATTAAACTCCCAATAGTTTGCCGGGAAACATCGATTCTTCCGATCTAGAAAGAGACAGAGACAGACGATCCGCGTTATGTTAAATATTTCAAGGTTCCCGATTCCACAAAATTATAAAAAGTATACGGCTGTGTAGCGGGGATCAAAACGAGTAATTTCATGTATAAAGTTTAATTAATCTCCCAATAGTTTGCCGGGAAACATCGATTCTCCCGATCTAGAAAGAGACAGAGACAGACGATCCGCGTTATGTTAAATATTTCAAGGTTCCCGATTCCACAAAATTATAAAAAGTATACGGCTGTGTAGCGGGGATCAAAACGAGTAATTTCATGTATAAAGTTTAATTAAACTCCCAATAGTTTGCCGGGAAACATCGATTCTTCCGATCTAGAAAGAGACAGAGACAGACGATCCGCGTTATGTTAAATATTTCAAGGTTCCCGATTCCACAAAATTATAAAAAGTATACGGCTGTGTAGCGGGGATCAAAACGAGTAATTTCATGTATAAAGTTTAATTAAACTCCCAATAGTTTGCCGGGAAACATCGATTCTTCCGATCTAGAAAGAGACAGAGACAGACGATCCGCGTTATGTTAAATATTTCAAGGTTCCCGATTCCACAAAATTATAAAAAGTATACGGCTGTGTAGCGGGGATCAAAACGAGTAATTTCATGTATAAAGTTTAATTAAACTCCCAATAGTTTGCCGGGAAACATCGATTCTTCCGATCTAGAAAGAGACAGAGACAGACGATCCGCGTTATGTTAAATATTTCAAGGTTCCCGATTCCACAAAATTATAAAAAGTATACGGCTGTGTAGCGGGGATCAAAACGAGTAATTTCATGTATAAAGTTTAATTAATCTCCCAATAGTTTGCCGGGAAACATCGATTCTCCCGATCTAGAAAGAGACAGAGACAGACGATCCGCGTTATGTTAAATATTTCAAGGTTCCCGATTCCACAAAATTATAAAAAGTATACGGCTGTGTAGCGGGGATCAAAACGAGTAATTTCATGTATAAAGTTTAATTAAACTCCCAATAGTTTGCCGGGAAACATCGATTCTTCCGATCTAGAAAGAGACAGAGACAGACGATCCGCGTTATGTTAAATATTTCAAGGTTCCCGATTCCACAAAATTATAAAAAGTATACGGCTGTGTAGCAGGGATCAGAACGCGTAATTTCATGTATAAAGTTTAATTAAACTCCCAATAGTTTGTCGGGAAACATCGATAGTTCGATCGCGCGAGAGAGACAGAGAAACGAACAGTCTTTTTTTCGATTTACGGCTAAAATAAATTTTTCTAATTTTTTTCAATAACATATTCCTGCTAAAATAACTTTTTTACATAGGGATTAAGCATTTAGAACGATACATTGTTTAAAATAAGGGCACTTTACTCTTGACATTTTACGGTTTTTTCAATTTTCTGAAAAATCCTATCATTAGATTTTTTTAAAAATACGATATTCTTGCTTAACTAACGTTTCTACATAGGGATTAAGCATTTAGAACGAAATCTAATGTCAGAAAATGGCACTTTACTCTTGACATTTTTCGGTTTTTTCAATTTTCTGGAAAATCCTATCATTAGATTTTTTTAAAAATACGATATTCTTGCTTAACTAACGTTTTTACATAGGGATTAAGCATTTAGAACGAAATCTAATGTAGGAAAATGGTACTTTACTCTTGATCGGTACGTTGGGACTTTGAAAATATTCGGGCGTTCCAATCGCTCGTCTGTTGCATCATAGCGCGTCTCGGCGCAATCGACCGATTCGCTCGATCCATTATTTTCGATTTACGGCTAAAATAAATTTTTCTCATTTTATTCAATAACATATTCCTGCTTAAATAACTTTTTTACATATGGATTAAGCATTTAGAACGATACATTGTTTAAAATAAGGGCACTTTACTCTTGACATTTTACGGTTTTTTCAATTTTCTGAAAAATCCTATCATTAGATTTTTTTAAAAATACGATATTCTTGCTTAACTAACGTTTCTACATAGGGATTAAGCATTTAGAACGAAATCTAATGTCAGAAAATGGCACTTTACTCTTGACATTTTTCGGTTTTTTCAATTTTCTGGGAAATCCTATCATTAGATTTTTTTAAAAATACGATATTCTTGCTTAACTAACGTTTTTACATAGGGATTAAGCATTTAGAACGAAATCTAATGTAGGAAAATGGTACTTTACTCTTGATCGGTACGTTGGGACTTTGAAAATATTCGGGCGTTCCAATCGCTCGTCTGTTGCATCATAGCGCGTCTCGGCGCAATCGACCGATTCGCTCGATCCATTATTTTCGATTTACGGCTAAAATAAATTTTTCTCATTTTATTCAATAACATATTCTTGCTTAAATAACTTTTTTACATAGGGATTAAGCATTTAGAACGATACATTGTTTAAAATAAGGGCACTTTACTCTTGACATTTTACGGTTTTTTCAATTTTCTGAAAAATCCTATCATTAGATTTTTTTTTAAGAATACGATATTCTTGCTTAACTAACGTTTCTACATAGGGATTAAGCATTTAGAACGAAATCTAATGTCAGAAAATGGCACTTTACTCTTGACATTTTTCGGTTTTTTTCAATTTTCTGGAAAATCCTATCATTAGATTTTTTTAAAAATACGATATTCTTGCTTAACTAACGTTTTTACATAGGGATTAAGCATTTAGAACGAAATCTAATGTAGGAAAATGGTACTTTACTCTTGATCGGTACGTTGGGACTTTGAAAATATTCGGGCGTACGCGGCGCGCTCGGCGCTTCGAACAGCTCCGGTGTCCCCATTATTTTCGATTTACGGCTAAAATAAATTTTTCTAATTTTTTTCAATAACATATTCCTGCTAAAATAACTTTTTTACATAGGGATTAAGCATTTAGAACGATACATTGTTTAAAATAAGGGCACTTTACTCTTGACATTTTACGGTTTTTTCAATTTTCTGAAAAATCCTATCATTAGATTTTTTTAAAAATACGATATTCTTGCTTAACTAACGTTTCTACATAGGGATTAAGCATTTAGAACGAAATCTAATGTCAGAAAATGGCACTTTACTCTTGACATTTTACGGTTTTTTCAATTTTCTGGGAAATCCTATCATTAGATTTTTTTAAAAATACGATATTCTTGCTTAACTAACGTTTTTACATAGGGATTAAGCATTTAGAACGAAATCTAATGTAGGAAAATGGTACTTTACTCTTGATCGGTACGTTGGGACTTTGAAAATATTCGGGCGTTCCAATCGCTCGTCTGTTGCATCATAGCGCGTCTCGGCGCAATCGACCGATTCGCTCGATCCATTATTTTCGATTTACGGCTAAAATAAATTTTTCTCATTTTATTCAATAACATATTCCTGCTTAAATAACTTTTTTACATAGGGATTAAGCATTTAGAACGATACATTGTTTAAAATAAGGGCACTTTACTCTTGACATTTTACGGTTTTTTCAATTTTCTGAAAAATCCTATCATTAGATTTTTTTAAAAATACGATATTCTTGCTTAACTAACGTTTCTACATAGGGATTAAGCATTTAGAACGAAATCTAATGTCAGAAAATGGCACTTTACTCTTGACATTTTTCGGTTTTTTCAATTTTCTGGGAAATCCTATCATTAGATTTTTTTAAAAATACGATATTCTTGCTTAACTAACGTTTTTACATAGGGATTAAGCATTTAGAACGAAATCTAATGTAGGAAAATGGTACTTTACTCTTGATCGGTACGTTGGGACTTTGAAAATATTCGGGCGTTCCAATCGCTCGTCTGTTGCATCATAGCGCGTCTCGGCGCAATCGACCGATTCGCTCGATCAATTATTTTCGATTTACGGCTAAAATAAATTTTTCTCATTTTATTCAATAACATATTCCTGCTTAAATAACTTTTTTACATATGGATTAAGCATTTAGAACGATACATTGTTTAAAATAAGGGCACTTTACTCTTGACATTTTACGGTTTTTTCAATTTTCTGAAAAATCCTATCATTAGATTTTTTTTTAAGAATACGATATTCTTGCTTAACTAACGTTTCTACATAGGGATTAAGCATTTAGAACGAAATCTAATGTCAGAAAATGGCACTTTACTCTTGACATTTTTCGGTTTTTTCAATTTTCTGGAAAATCCTATCATTAGATTTTTTTAAAAATACGATATTCTTGCTTAACTAACGTTTTTACATAGGGATTAAGTATTTAGAACGAAATCTAATGTAGGAAAATGGTACTTTACTCTTGATCGGTACGTTGGGACTTTGAAAATATTCGGGCGTACGCGGCGCGCTCGGCGCTTCGAACAGCTCCGGTGTCCCCATTATTTTCGATTTACGGCTAAAATAAATTTTTCTAATTTTTTTCAATAACATATTCCTGCTAAAATAACTTTTTTACATAGGGATTAAGCATTTAGAACGATACATTGTTTAAAATAAGGGCACTTTACTCTTGATATTTTACGGTTTTTTCAATTTTCTGAAAAATCCTATCATTAGATTTTTTTAAAAATACGATATTCTTGCTTAACTAACGTTTCTACATAGGGATTAAGCATTTAGAACGAAATCTAATGTCAGAAAATGGCACTTTACTCTTGACATTTTTCGGTTTTTTCAATTTTCTGGGAAATCCTATCATTAGATTTTTTTAAAAATACGATATTCTTGCTTAACTAACGTTTTTACATAGGGATTAAGCATTTAGAACGAAATCTAATGTAGGAAAATGGTACTTTACTCTTGATCGGTACGTTGGGACTTTGAAAATATTCGGGCGTTCCAATCGCTCGTCTGTTGCATCATAGCGCGTCTCGGCGCAATCGACCGATTCGCTCGATCCATTATTTTCGATTTACGGCTAAAATAAATTTTTCTCATTTTATTCAATAACATATTCCTGCTTAAATAACTTTTTTACATAGGGATTAAGCATTTAGAACGATACATTGTTTAAAATAAGGGCACTTTACTCTTGACATTTTACGGTTTTTTCAATTTTCTGAAAAATCCTATCATTAGATTTTTTTAAAAATACGATATTCTTGCTTAACTAACGTTTCTACATAGGGATTAAGCATTTAGAACGAAATCTAATGTCAGAAAATGGCACTTTACTCTTGACATTTTTCGGTTTTTTCAATTTTCTGGAAAATCCTATCATTAGATTTTTTTAAAAATACGATATTCTTGCTTAACTAACGTTTTTACATAGGGATTAAGCATTTAGAACGAAATCTAATGTAGGAAAATGGTACTTTACTCTTGATCGGTACGTTGGGACTTTGAAAATATTCGGGCGTTCCAATCGCTCGTCTGTTGCATCATAGCGCGTCTCGGCGCAATCGACCGATTCGCTCGATCCATTATTTTCGATTTACGGCTAAAATAAATTTTTCTCATTTTATTCAATAACATATTCCTGCTTAAATAACTTTTTTACATAGGGATTAAGCATTTAGAACGATACATTGTTTAAAATAAGGGCACTTTACTCTTGATATTTTACGGTTTTTTCAATTTTCTGAAAAATCCTATCATTAGATTTTTTTAAGAATACGATATTCTTGCTTAACTAACGTTTTTACATAGGGATTAAGTATTTAGAACGAAATCTAATGTAGGAAAATGGTACTTTACTCTTGATCGGTACGTTGGGACTTTGAAAATATTCGGGCGTACGCGGCGCGCTCGGCGCTTCGAACAGCTCCGGTGTCCCCATTATTTTCGATTTACGGCTAAAATAAATTTTTCTAATTTTTTTCAATAACATATTCCTGCTAAAATAACTTTTTTACATAGGGATTAAGCATTTAGAACGATACATTGTTTAAAATAAGGGCACTTTACTCTTGATATTTTACGGTTTTTTCAATTTTCTGAAAAATCCTATCATTAGATTTTTTTAAAAATACGATATTCTTGCTTAACTAACGTTTCTACATAGGGATTAAGCATTTAGAACGAAATCTAATGTCAGAAAATGGCACTTTACTCTTGACATTTTTCGGTTTTTTCAATTTTCTGGGAAATCCTATCATTAGATTTTTTTAAAAATACGATATTCTTGCTTAACTAACGTTTTTACATAGGGATTAAGCATTTAGAACGAAATCTAATGTAGGAAAATGGTACTTTACTCTTGATCGGTACGTTGGGACTTTGAAAATATTCGGGCGTTCCAATCGCTCGTCTGTTGCATCATAGCGCGTCTCGGCGCAATCGACCGATTCGCTCGATCCATTATTTTCGATTTACGGCTAAAATAAATTTTTCTCATTTTATTCAATAACATATTCCTGCTTAAATAACTTTTTTACATAGGGATTAAGCATTTAGAACGATACATTGTTTAAAATAAGGGCACTTTACTCTTGACATTTTACGGTTTTTTCAATTTTCTGAAAAATCCTATCATTAGATTTTTTTAAAAATACGATATTCTTGCTTAACTAACGTTTCTACATAGGGATTAAGCATTTAGAACGAAATCTAATGTCAGAAAATGGCACTTTACTCTTGACATTTTTCGGTTTTTTCAATTTTCTGGGAAATCCTATCATTAGATTTTTTTAAAAATACGATATTCTTGCTTAACTAACGTTTTTACATAGGGATTAAGCATTTAGAACGAAATCTAATGTAGGAAAATGGTACTTTACTCTTGATCGGTACGTTGGGACTTTGAAAATATTCGGGCGTTCCAATCGCTCGTCTGTTGCATCATAGCGCGTCTCGGCGCAATCGACCGATTCGCTCGATCAATTATTTTCGATTTACGGCTAAAATAAATTTTTCTCATTTTATTCAATAACATATTCCTGCTTAAATAACTTTTTTACATATGGATTAAGCATTTAGAACGATACATTGTTTAAAATAAGGGCACTTTACTCTTGACATTTTACGGTTTTTTCAATTTTCTGAAAAATCCTATCATTAGATTTTTTTTTAAGAATACGATATTCTTGCTTAACTAACGTTTCTACATAGGGATTAAGCATTTAGAACGAAATCTAATGTCAGAAAATGGCACTTTACTCTTGACATTTTTCGGTTTTTTCAATTTTCTGGAAAATCCTATCATTAGATTTTTTTAAAAATACGATATTCTTGCTTAACTAACGTTTTTACATAGGGATTAAGTATTTAGAACGAAATCTAATGTAGGAAAATGGTACTTTACTCTTGATCGGTACGTTGGGACTTTGAAAATATTCGGGCGTACGCGGCGCGCTCGGCGCTTCGAACAGCTCCGGTGTCCCCATTATTTTCGATTTACGGCTAAAATAAATTTTTCTAATTTTTTTCAATAACATATTCCTGCTAAAATAACTTTTTTACATAGGGATTAAGCATTTAGAACGATACATTGTTTAAAATAAGGGCACTTTACTCTTGATATTTTACGGTTTTTTCAATTTTCTGAAAAATCCTATCATTAGATTTTTTTAAAAATACGATATTCTTGCTTAACTAACGTTTCTACATAGGGATTAAGCATTTAGAACGAAATCTAATGTCAGAAAATGGCACTTTACTCTTGACATTTTTCGGTTTTTTCAATTTTCTGGGAAATCCTATCATTAGATTTTTTTAAAAATACGATATTCTTGCTTAACTAACGTTTTTACATAGGGATTAAGCATTTAGAACGAAATCTAATGTAGGAAAATGGTACTTTACTCTTGATCGGTACGTTGGGACTTTGAAAATATTCGGGCGTTCCAATCGCTCGTCTGTTGCATCATAGCGCGTCTCGGCGCAATCGACCGATTCGCTCGATCCATTATTTTCGATTTACGGCTAAAATAAATTTTTCTCATTTTATTCAATAACATATTCCTGCTTAAATAACTTTTTTACATAGGGATTAAGCATTTAGAACGATACATTGTTTAAAATAAGGGCACTTTACTCTTGACATTTTACGGTTTTTTCAATTTTCTGAAAAATCCTATCATTAGATTTTTTTAAAAATACGATATTCTTGCTTAACTAACGTTTCTACATAGGGATTAAGCATTTAGAACGAAATCTAATGTCAGAAAATGGCACTTTACTCTTGACATTTTTCGGTTTTTTCAATTTTCTGGAAAATCCTATCATTAGATTTTTTTAAAAATACGATATTCTTGCTTAACTAACGTTTTTACATAGGGATTAAGCATTTAGAACGAAATCTAATGTAGGAAAATGGTACTTTACTCTTGATCGGTACGTTGGGACTTTGAAAATATTCGGGCGTTCCAATCGCTCGTCTGTTGCATCATAGCGCGTCTCGGCGCAATCGACCGATTCGCTCGATCCATTATTTTCGATTTACGGCTAAAATAAATTTTTCTCATTTTATTCAATAACATATTCCTGCTTAAATAACTTTTTTACATAGGGATTAAGCATTTAGAACGATACATTGTTTAAAATAAGGGCACTTTACTCTTGATATTTTACGGTTTTTTCAATTTTCTGAAAAATCCTATCATTAGATTTTTTTAAGAATACGATATTCTTGCTTAACTAACGTTTTTACATAGGGATTAAGTATTTAGAACGAAATCTAATGTAGGAAAATGGTACTTTACTCTTGATCGGTACGTTGGGACTTTGAAAATATTCGGGCGTACGCGGCGCGCTCGGCGCTTCGAACAGCTCCGGTGTCCCCATTATTTTCGATTTACGGCTAAAATAAATTTTTCTAATTTTTTTCAATAACATATTCCTGCTAAAATAACTTTTTTACATAGGGATTAAGCATTTAGAACGATACATTGTTTAAAATAAGGGCACTTTACTCTTGATATTTTACGGTTTTTTCAATTTTCTGAAAAATCCTATCATTAGATTTTTTTAAAAATACGATATTCTTGCTTAACTAACGTTTCTACATAGGGATTAAGCATTTAGAACGAAATCTAATGTCAGAAAATGGCACTTTACTCTTGACATTTTTCGGTTTTTTCAATTTTCTGGGAAATCCTATCATTAGATTTTTTTAAAAATACGATATTCTTGCTTAACTAACGTTTTTACATAGGGATTAAGCATTTAGAACGAAATCTAATGTCAGAAAATGGCACTTTACTCTTGACATTTTTCGGTTTTTTCAATTTTCTGGAAAATCCTATCATTAGATTTTTTTAAAAATACGATATTCTTGCTTAACTAACGTTTTTACATAGGGATTAAGCATTTAGAACGAAATCTAATGTAGGAAAATGGTACTTTACTCTTGATCGGTACGTTGGGACTTTGAAAATATTCGGGCGTACGCGGCGCGCTCGGCGCTTCGAACAGCTCCGGTGTCCCCATTATTTTCGATTTACGGCTAAAATAAATTTTTCTAATTTTTTTCAATAACATATTCCTGCTAAAATAACTTTTTTACATAGGGATTAAGCATTTAGAACGATACATTGTTTAAAATAAGGGCACTTTACTCTTGATATTTTACGGTTTTTTCAATTTTCTGAAAAATCCTATCATTAGATTTTTTTAAAAATACGGTATTCTTGCTTAACTAACGTTTCTACATAGGGATTAAGCATTTAGAACGAAATCTAATGTCAGAAAATGGCACTTTACTCTTGACATTTTTCGGTTTTTTCAATTTTCTGGGAAATCCTATCATTAGATTTTTTTAAAAATACGATATTCTTGCTTAACTAACGTTTTTACATAGGGATTAAGCATTTAGAACGAAATCTAATGTAGGAAAATGGTACTTTACTCTTGATCGGTACGTTGGGACTTTGAAAATATTCGGGCGTACGCGGCGCGCTCGGCGCTTCGAACAGCTCCGGTGTCCCCATTATTTTCGATTTACGGCTAAAATAAATTTTTCTAATTTTTTTCAATAACATATTCCTGCTAAAATAACTTTTTTACATAGGGATTAAGCATTTAGAACGATACATTGTTTAAAATAAGGGCACTTTACTCTTGATATTTTACGGTTTTTTCAATTTTCTGAAAAATCCTATCATTAGATTTTTTTAAAAATACGGTATTCTTGCTTAACTAACGTTTCTACATAGGGATTAAGCATTTAGAACGAAATCTAATGTCAGAAAATGGCACTTTACTCTTGACATTTTTCGGTTTTTTCAATTTTCTGGGAAATCCTATCATTAGATTTTTTTAAAAATACGATATTCTTGCTTAACTAACGTTTTTACATAGGGATTAAGCATTTAGAACGAAATCTAATGTAGGAAAATGGTACTTTACTCTTGATCGGTACGTTGGGACTTTGAAAATATTCGGGCGTACGCGGCGCGCTCGGCGCTTCGAACAGCTCCGGTGTCCCCATTATTTTCGATTTACGGCTAAAATAAATTTTTCTAATTTTTTTCAATAACATATTCCTGCTAAAATAACTTTTTTACATAGGGATTAAGCATTTAGAACGATACATTGTTTAAAATAAGGGCACTTTACTCTTGATATTTTACGGTTTTTTCAATTTTCTGAAAAATCCTATCATTAGATTTTTTTAAAAATACGATATTCTTGCTTAACTAACGTTTCTACATAGGGATTAAGCATTTAGAACGAAATCTAATGTCAGAAAATGGCACTTTACTCTTGACATTTTTCGGTTTTTTCAATTTTCTGGGAAATCCTATCATTAGATTTTTTTAAAAATACGATATTCTTGCTTAACTAACGTTTTTACATAGGGATTAAGCATTTAGAACGAAATCTAATGTAGGAAAATGGTACTTTACTCTTGATCGGTACGTTGGGACTTTGAAAATATTCGGGCGTTCCAATCGCTCGTCTGTTGCATCATAGCGCGTCTCGGCGCAATCGACCGATTCGCTCGATCCATTATTTTCGATTTACGGCTAAAATAAATTTTTCTCATTTTATTCAATAACATATTCCTGCTTAAATAACTTTTTTACATAGGGATTAAGCATTTAGAACGATACATTGTTTAAAATAAGGGCACTTTACTCTTGACATTTTACGGTTTTTTCAATTTTCTGAAAAATCCTATCATTAGATTTTTTTAAAAATACGATATTCTTGCTTAACTAACGTTTCTACATAGGGATTAAGCATTTAGAACGAAATCTAATGTCAGAAAATGGCACTTTACTCTTGACATTTTTCGGTTTTTTCAATTTTCTGGAAAATCCTATCATTAGATTTTTTTAAAAATACGATATTCTTGCTTAACTAACGTTTTTACATAGGGATTAAGCATTTAGAACGAAATCTAATGTAGGAAAATGGTACTTTACTCTTGATCGGTACGTTGGGACTTTGAAAATATTCGGGCGTTCCAATCGCTCGTCTGTTGCATCATAGCGCGTCTCGGCGCAATCGACCGATTCGCTCGATCCATTATTTTCGATTTACGGCTAAAATAAATTTTTCTCATTTTATTCAATAACATATTCCTGCTTAAATAACTTTTTTACATAGGGATTAAGCATTTAGAACGATACATTGTTTAAAATAAGGGCACTTTACTCTTGATATTTTACGGTTTTTTCAATTTTCTGAAAAATCCTATCATTAGATTTTTTTTAAAAATACGATATTCTTGCTTAACTAACGTTTCTACATAGGGATTAAGCATTTAGAACGAAATCTAATGTCAGAAAATGGCACTTTACTCTTGACATTTTTCGGTTTTTTCAATTTTCTGGGAAATCCTATCATTAGATTTTTTTAAAAATACGATATTCTTGCTTAACTAACGTTTTTACATAGGGATTAAGCATTTAGAACGAAATCTAATGTAGGAAAATGGTACTTTACTCTTGATCGGTACGTTGGGACTTTGAAAATATTCGGGCGTTCCAATCGCTCGTCTGTTGCATCATAGCGCGTCTCGGCGCAATCGACCGATTCGCTCGATCCATTATTTTCGATTTACGGCTAAAATAAATTTTTCTCATTTTATTCAATAACATATTCTTGCTTAAATAACTTTTTTACATAGGGATTAAGCATTTAGAACGATACATTGTTTAAAATAAGGGCACTTTACTCTTGACATTTTACGGTTTTTTCAATTTTCTGAAAAATCCTATCATTAGATTTTTTTAAGAATACGATATTCTTGCTTAACTAACGTTTCTACATAGGGATTAAGCATTTAGAACGAAATCTAATGTCAGAAAATGGCACTTTACTCTTGACATTTTTCGGTTTTTTCAATTTTCTGGAAAATCCTATCATTAGATTTTTTTAAAAATACGATATTCTTGCTTAACTAACGTTTTTACATAGGGATTAAGTATTTAGAACGAAATCTAATGTAGGAAAATGGTACTTTACTCTTGATCGGTACGTTGGGACTTTGAAAATATTCGGGCGTACGCGGCGCGCTCGGCGCTTCGAACAGCTCCGGTGTCCCCATTATTTTCGATTTACGGCTAAAATAAATTTTTCTAATTTTTTTCAATAACATATTCCTGCTAAAATAACTTTTTTACATAGGGATTAAGCATTTAGAACGATACATTGTTTAAAATAAGGGCACTTTACTCTTGATATTTTACGGTTTTTTCAATTTTCTGAAAAATCCTATCATTAGATTTTTTTAAAAATACGATATTCTTGCTTAACTAACGTTTCTACATAGGGATTAAGCATTTAGAACGAAATCTAATGTCAGAAAATGGCACTTTACTCTTGACATTTTTCGGTTTTTTCAATTTTCTGGGAAATCCTATCATTAGATTTTTTTAAAAATACGATATTCTTGCTTAACTAACGTTTCTACATAGGGATTAAGCATTTAGAACGAAATCTAATGTCAGAAAATGGCACTTTACTCTTGACATTTTTCGGTTTTTTCAATTTTCTGGAAAATCCTATCATTAGATTTTTTTAAAAATACGATATTCTTGCTTAACTAACGTTTTTACATAGGGATTAAGCATTTAGAACGAAATCTAATGTAGGAAAATGGTACTTTACTCTTGATCGGTACGTTGGGACTTTGAAAATATTCGGGCGTTCCAATCGCTCGTCTGTTGCATCATAGCGCGTCTCGGCGCAATCGACCGATTCGCTCGATCCATTATTTTCGATTTACGGCTAAAATAAATTTTTCTCATTTTATTCAATAACATATTCCTGCTTAAATAACTTTTTTACATAGGGATTAAGCATTTAGAACGATACATTGTTTAAAATAAGGGCACTTTACTCTTGACATTTTACGGTTTTTTCAATTTTCTGAAAAATCCTATCATTAGATTTTTTTAAAAATACGATATTCTTGCTTAACTAACGTTTCTACATAGGGATTAAGCATTTAGAACGAAATCTAATGTCAGAAAATGGCACTTTACTCTTGACATTTTTCGGTTTTTTCAATTTTCTGGAAAATCCTATCATTAGATTTTTTTAAAAATACGATATTCTTGCTTAACTAACGTTTTTACATAGGGATTAAGCATTTAGAACGAAATCTAATGTAGGAAAATGGTACTTTACTCTTGATCGGTACGTTGGGACTTTGAAAATATTCGGGCGTTCCAATCGCTCGTCTGTTGCATCATAGCGCGTCTCGGCGCAATCGACCGATTCGCTCGATCCATTATTTTCGATTTACGGCTAAAATAAATTTTTCTCATTTTATTCAATAACATATTCCTGCTTAAATAACTTTTTTACATATGGATTAAGCATTTAGAACGATACATTGTTTAAAATAAGGGCACTTTACTCTTGACATTTTACGGTTTTTTCAATTTTCTGAAAAATCCTATCATTAGATTTTTTTAAAAATACGATATTCTTGCTTAACTAACGTTTCTACATAGGGATTAAGCATTTAGAACGAAATCTAATGTCAGAAAATGGCACTTTACTCTTGACATTTTTCGGTTTTTTCAATTTTCTGGGAAATCCTATCATTAGATTTTTTTAAAAATACGATATTCTTGCTTAACTAACGTTTTTACATAGGGATTAAGCATTTAGAACGAAATCTAATGTAGGAAAATGGTACTTTACTCTTGATCGGTACGTTGGGACTTTGAAAATATTCGGGCGTTCCAATCGCTCGTCTGTTGCATCATAGCGCGTCTCGGCGCAATCGACCGATTCGCTCGATCCATTATTTTCGATTTACGGCTAAAATAAATTTTTCTCATTTTATTCAATAACATATTCTTGCTTAAATAACTTTTTTACATAGGGATTAAGCATTTAGAACGATACATTGTTTAAAATAAGGGCACTTTACTCTTGACATTTTACGGTTTTTTCAATTTTCTGAAAAATCCTATCATTAGATTTTTTTTTAAGAATACGATATTCTTGCTTAACTAACGTTTCTACATAGGGATTAAGCATTTAGAACGAAATCTAATGTCAGAAAATGGCACTTTACTCTTGACATTTTTCGGTTTTTTTCAATTTTCTGGAAAATCCTATCATTAGATTTTTTTAAAAATACGATATTCTTGCTTAACTAACGTTTTTACATAGGGATTAAGCATTTAGAACGAAATCTAATGTAGGAAAATGGTACTTTACTCTTGATCGGTACGTTGGGACTTTGAAAATATTCGGGCGTACGCGGCGCGCTCGGCGCTTCGAACAGCTCCGGTGTCCCCATTATTTTCGATTTACGGCTAAAATAAATTTTTCTAATTTTTTTCAATAACATATTCCTGCTAAAATAACTTTTTTACATAGGGATTAAGCATTTAGAACGATACATTGTTTAAAATAAGGGCACTTTACTCTTGACATTTTACGGTTTTTTCAATTTTCTGAAAAATCCTATCATTAGATTTTTTTAAAAATACGATATTCTTGCTTAACTAACGTTTCTACATAGGGATTAAGCATTTAGAACGAAATCTAATGTCAGAAAATGGCACTTTACTCTTGACATTTTACGGTTTTTTCAATTTTCTGGGAAATCCTATCATTAGATTTTTTTAAAAATACGATATTCTTGCTTAACTAACGTTTTTACATAGGGATTAAGCATTTAGAACGAAATCTAATGTAGGAAAATGGTACTTTACTCTTGATCGGTACGTTGGGACTTTGAAAATATTCGGGCGTTCCAATCGCTCGTCTGTTGCATCATAGCGCGTCTCGGCGCAATCGACCGATTCGCTCGATCCATCATTTTCGATTTACGGCTAAAATAAATTTTTCTCATTTTATTCAATAACATATTCCTGCTTAAATAACTTTTTTACATAGGGATTAAGCATTTAGAACGATACATTGTTTAAAATAAGGGCACTTTACTCTTGACATTTTACGGTTTTTTCAATTTTCTGAAAAATCCTATCATTAGATTTTTTTAAAAATACGATATTCTTGCTTAACTAACGTTTCTACATAGGGATTAAGCATTTAGAACGAAATCTAATGTCAGAAAATGGCACTTTACTCTTGACATTTTTCGGTTTTTTCAATTTTCTGGGAAATCCTATCATTAGATTTTTTTAAAAATACGATATTCTTGCTTAACTAACGTTTTTACATAGGGATTAAGCATTTAGAACGAAATCTAATGTAGGAAAATGGTACTTTACTCTTGATCGGTACGTTGGGACTTTGAAAATATTCGGGCGTTCCAATCGCTCGTCTGTTGCATCATAGCGCGTCTCGGCGCAATCGACCGATTCGCTCGATCAATTATTTTCGATTTACGGCTAAAATAAATTTTTCTCATTTTATTCAATAACATATTCCTGCTTAAATAACTTTTTTACATATGGATTAAGCATTTAGAACGATACATTGTTTAAAATAAGGGCACTTTACTCTTGACATTTTACGGTTTTTTCAATTTTCTGAAAAATCCTATCATTAGATTTTTTTTTAAGAATACGATATTCTTGCTTAACTAACGTTTCTACATAGGGATTAAGCATTTAGAACGAAATCTAATGTCAGAAAATGGCACTTTACTCTTGACATTTTTCGGTTTTTTCAATTTTCTGGAAAATCCTATCATTAGATTTTTTTAAAAATACGATATTCTTGCTTAACTAACGTTTTTACATAGGGATTAAGTATTTAGAACGAAATCTAATGTAGGAAAATGGTACTTTACTCTTGATCGGTACGTTGGGACTTTGAAAATATTCGGGCGTACGCGGCGCGCTCGGCGCTTCGAACAGCTCCGGTGTCCCCATTATTTTCGATTTACGGCTAAAATAAATTTTTCTAATTTTTTTCAATAACATATTCCTGCTAAAATAACTTTTTTACATAGGGATTAAGCATTTAGAACGATACATTGTTTAAAATAAGGGCACTTTACTCTTGATATTTTACGGTTTTTTCAATTTTCTGAAAAATCCTATCATTAGATTTTTTTAAAAATACGATATTCTTGCTTAACTAACGTTTCTACATAGGGATTAAGCATTTAGAACGAAATCTAATGTCAGAAAATGGCACTTTACTCTTGACATTTTTCGGTTTTTTCAATTTTCTGGGAAATCCTATCATTAGATTTTTTTAAAAATACGATATTCTTGCTTAACTAACGTTTTTACATAGGGATTAAGCATTTAGAACGAAATCTAATGTAGGAAAATGGTACTTTACTCTTGATCGGTACGTTGGGACTTTGAAAATATTCGGGCGTTCCAATCGCTCGTCTGTTGCATCATAGCGCGTCTCGGCGCAATCGACCGATTCGCTCGATCCATTATTTTCGATTTACGGCTAAAATAAATTTTTCTCATTTTATTCAATAACATATTCCTGCTTAAATAACTTTTTTACATAGGGATTAAGCATTTAGAACGATACATTGTTTAAAATAAGGGCACTTTACTCTTGACATTTTACGGTTTTTTCAATTTTCTGAAAAATCCTATCATTAGATTTTTTTAAAAATACGATATTCTTGCTTAACTAACGTTTCTACATAGGGATTAAGCATTTAGAACGAAATCTAATGTCAGAAAATGGCACTTTACTCTTGACATTTTTCGGTTTTTTCAATTTTCTGGAAAATCCTATCATTAGATTTTTTTAAAAATACGATATTCTTGCTTAACTAACGTTTTTACATAGGGATTAAGCATTTAGAACGAAATCTAATGTAGGAAAATGGTACTTTACTCTTGATCGGTACGTTGGGACTTTGAAAATATTCGGGCGTTCCAATCGCTCGTCTGTTGCATCATAGCGCGTCTCGGCGCAATCGACCGATTCGCTCGATCCATTATTTTCGATTTACGGCTAAAATAAATTTTTCTCATTTTATTCAATAACATATTCCTGCTTAAATAACTTTTTTACATAGGGATTAAGCATTTAGAACGATACATTGTTTAAAATAAGGGCACTTTACTCTTGATATTTTACGGTTTTTTCAATTTTCTGAAAAATCCTATCATTAGATTTTTTTAAGAATACGATATTCTTGCTTAACTAACGTTTTTACATAGGGATTAAGTATTTAGAACGAAATCTAATGTAGGAAAATGGTACTTTACTCTTGATCGGTACGTTGGGACTTTGAAAATATTCGGGCGTACGCGGCGCGCTCGGCGCTTCGAACAGCTCCGGTGTCCCCATTATTTTCGATTTACGGCTAAAATAAATTTTTCTAATTTTTTTCAATAACATATTCCTGCTAAAATAACTTTTTTACATAGGGATTAAGCATTTAGAACGATACATTGTTTAAAATAAGGGCACTTTACTCTTGATATTTTACGGTTTTTTCAATTTTCTGAAAAATCCTATCATTAGATTTTTTTAAAAATACGATATTCTTGCTTAACTAACGTTTCTACATAGGGATTAAGCATTTAGAACGAAATCTAATGTCAGAAAATGGCACTTTACTCTTGACATTTTTCGGTTTTTTCAATTTTCTGGGAAATCCTATCATTAGATTTTTTTAAAAATACGATATTCTTGCTTAACTAACGTTTTTACATAGGGATTAAGCATTTAGAACGAAATCTAATGTCAGAAAATGGCACTTTACTCTTGACATTTTTCGGTTTTTTCAATTTTCTGGAAAATCCTATCATTAGATTTTTTTAAAAATACGATATTCTTGCTTAACTAACGTTTTTACATAGGGATTAAGCATTTAGAACGAAATCTAATGTAGGAAAATGGTACTTTACTCTTGATCGGTACGTTGGGACTTTGAAAATATTCGGGCGTACGCGGCGCGCTCGGCGCTTCGAACAGCTCCGGTGTCCCCATTATTTTCGATTTACGGCTAAAATAAATTTTTCTAATTTTTTTCAATAACATATTCCTGCTAAAATAACTTTTTTACATAGGGATTAAGCATTTAGAACGATACATTGTTTAAAATAAGGGCACTTTACTCTTGATATTTTACGGTTTTTTCAATTTTCTGAAAAATCCTATCATTAGATTTTTTTAAAAATACGGTATTCTTGCTTAACTAACGTTTCTACATAGGGATTAAGCATTTAGAACGAAATCTAATGTCAGAAAATGGCACTTTACTCTTGACATTTTTCGGTTTTTTCAATTTTCTGGGAAATCCTATCATTAGATTTTTTTAAAAATACGATATTCTTGCTTAACTAACGTTTTTACATAGGGATTAAGCATTTAGAACGAAATCTAATGTAGGAAAATGGTACTTTACTCTTGATCGGTACGTTGGGACTTTGAAAATATTCGGGCGTTCCAATCGCTCGTCTGTTGCATCATAGCGCGTCTCGGCGCAATCGACCGATTCGCTCGATCCATTATTTTCGATTTACGGCTAAAATAAATTTTTCTCATTTTATTCAATAACATATTCTTGCTTAAATAACTTTTTTACATAGGGATTAAGCATTTAGAACGATACATTGTTTAAAATAAGGGCACTTTACTCTTGACATTTTACGGTTTTTTCAATTTTCTGAAAAATCCTATCATTAGATTTTTTTAAGAATACGATATTCTTGCTTAACTAACGTTTCTACATAGGGATTAAGCATTTAGAACGAAATCTAATGTCAGAAAATGGCACTTTACTCTTGACATTTTTCGGTTTTTTCAATTTTCTGGAAAATCCTATCATTAGATTTTTTTAAAAATACGATATTCTTGCTTAACTAACGTTTTTACATAGGGATTAAGTATTTAGAACGAAATCTAATGTAGGAAAATGGTACTTTACTCTTGATCGGTACGTTGGGACTTTGAAAATATTCGGGCGTTCCAAACGCTCGTCTGTTGCATCATAGCGCGTCTCGGCGCAATCGACCGATTTGCTCGACCCATTATTTTCGATTTACGGCTAAAATAAATTTTTCTCATTTTATTCAATAACATATTCTTGCTTAGATAACTTTTTTACATAGGGATTAAGCATTTAGAACGATATAATGTTTAAAATAAGGGCACTTTACTCTTGACATTTTACGGTTTTTTCAATTTTCTGAAAAATCCTATCATTAGATTTTTTTAAAAATACGATATTCTTGCTTAACTAACGTTTCTACATAGGGATTAAGCATTTAGAACGAAATCTAATGTCAGAAAATGGCACTTTACTCTTGACATTTTTCGGTTTTTTCAATTTTCTGGGAAATCCTACCATTAGATTTTTTTAAAAATATGATATTCTTGCTTAACTAACGTTTTTACATAGGGATTAAGCATTTAGAACGAAATCTAATGTAGGAAAATGGTACTTTACTCTTGATCGGTACGTTGGGACTTTGAAAATATTCGGGCGTTCCAAACGCTCGTCTGTTGCATCATAGCGCGTCTCGGCGCAATCGACCGATTCGCTCGATCCATTATTTTCGATTTACGGCTAAAATAAATTTTTCTCATTTTATTCAATAACATATTCCTGCTTAAATAACTTTTTTACATATGGATTAAGCATTTAGAACGATACATTGTTTAAAATAAGGGCACTTTACTCTTGACATTTTACGGTTTTTTCAATTTTCTGAAAAATCCTATCATTAGATTTTTTTAAAAATACGATATTCTTGCTTAACTAACGTTTCTACATAGGGATTAAGCATTTAGAACGAAATCTAATGTCAGAAAATGGCACTTTACTCTTGACATTTTTCGGTTTTTCCAATTTTCTGGAAAATCCTACCATTAGATTTTTTTAAAAATATGATATTCTTGCTTAACTAACGTTTTTACATAGGGATTAAGCATTTAGAACGAAATCTAATGTAGGAAAATGGTACTTTACTCTTGATCGGTACGTTGGGACTTTGAAAATATTCGGGCGTTCCAAACGCTCGTCTGTTGCATCATAGCGCGTCTCGGCGCAATCGACCGATTCGCTCGACCAATTATTTTCGATTTACGGCTAAAATAAATTTTTCTCATTTTATTCAATAACATATTCTTGCTTAGATAACTTTTTTACATAGGGATTAAGCATTTAGAACGATATAATGTTTAAAATAAGGGCACTTTACTCTTGACATTTTACGGTTTTTTCAATTTTCTGAAAAATCCTATCATTAGATTTTTTTAAAAATACGATATTCTTGCTTAACTAACGTTTCTACATAGGGATTAAGCATTTAGAACGAAATCTAATGTCAGAAAATGGCACTTTACTCTTGACATTTTTCGGTTTTTTCAATTTTCTGGAAAATCCTATCATTAGATTTTTTTAAAAATACGATATTCTTGCTTAACTAACGTTTTTACATAGGGATTAAGCATTTGGAACGAAATCTAATGTAGGAAAATGGTACTTTACTCTTGATCGGTACGGTGGGACTTTGAAAATATTCGGGCGTTCCAATCGCTCGTCTGTTGCATCATAGCGCGTCTCGGCGCAATCGACCGATTCGCTCGATCCATTATTTTCGATTTACGGCTAAAATAAATTTTTCTCATTTTATTCAATAACATATTCTTGCTTAAATAACTTTTTTACATAGGGATTAAGCATTTAGAACGATACATTGTTTAAAATAAGGGCACTTTACTCTTGACATTTTACGGTTTTTTCAATTTTCTGAAAAATCCTATCATTAGATTTTTTTAAGAATACGATATTCTTGCTTAACTAACGTTTCTACATAGGGATTAAGCATTTAGAACGAAATCTAATGTCAGAAAATGGCACTTTACTCTTGACATTTTTCGGTTTTTTCAATTTTCTGGAAAATCCTATCATTAGATTTTTTTAAAAATACGATATTCTTGCTTAACTAACGTTTTTACATAGGGATTAAGTATTTAGAACGAAATCTAATGTAGGAAAATGGTACTTTACTCTTGATCGGTACGTTGGGACTTTGAAAATATTCGGGCGTTCCAAACGCTCGTCTGTTGCATCATAGCGCGTCTCGGCGCAATCGACCGATTTGCTCGACCCATTATTTTCGATTTACGGCTAAAATAAATTTTTCTCATTTTATTCAATAACATATTCTTGCTTAGATAACTTTTTTACATAGGGATTAAGCATTTAGAACGATATAATGTTTAAAATAAGGGCACTTTACTCTTGACATTTTACGGTTTTTTCAATTTTCTGAAAAATCCTATCATTAGATTTTTTTAAAAATACGATATTCTTGCTTAACTAACGTTTCTACATAGGGATTAAGCATTTAGAACGAAATCTAATGTCAGAAAATGGCACTTTACTCTTGACATTTTTCGGTTTTTTCAATTTTCTGGGAAATCCTACCATTAGATTTTTTTAAAAATATGATATTCTTGCTTAACTAACGTTTTTACATAGGGATTAAGCATTTAGAACGAAATCTAATGTAGGAAAATGGTACTTTACTCTTGATCGGTACGTTGGGACTTTGAAAATATTCGGGCGTTCCAAACGCTCGTCTGTTGCATCATAGCGCGTCTCGGCGCAATCGACCGATTCGCTCGATCCATTATTTTCGATTTACGGCTAAAATAAATTTTTCTCATTTTATTCAATAACATATTCCTGCTTAAATAACTTTTTTACATATGGATTAAGCATTTAGAACGATACATTGTTTAAAATAAGGGCACTTTACTCTTGACATTTTACGGTTTTTTCAATTTTCTGAAAAATCCTATCATTAGATTTTTTTAAAAATACGATATTCTTGCTTAACTAACGTTTCTACATAGGGATTAAGCATTTAGAACGAAATCTAATGTCAGAAAATGGCACTTTACTCTTGACATTTTTCGGTTTTTCCAATTTTCTGGAAAATCCTACCATTAGATTTTTTTAAAAATATGATATTCTTGCTTAACTAACGTTTTTACATAGGGATTAAGCATTTAGAACGAAATCTAATGTAGGAAAATGGTACTTTACTCTTGATCGGTACGTTGGGACTTTGAAAATATTCGGGCGTACGCGGCGCGCTCGGCGCTTCGAACAGCTCCGGTGTCCCCATTATTTTCGATTTACGGCTAAAATAAATTTTTCTAATTTTTTTCAATAACATATTCCTGCTAAAATAACTTTTTTACATAGGGATTAAGCATTTAGAACGATACATTGTTTAAAATAAGGGCACTTTACTCTTGATATTTTACGGTTTTTTCAATTTTCTGAAAAATCCTATCATTAGATTTTTTTAAAAATACGATATTCTTGCTTAACTAACGTTTCTACATAGGGATTAAGCATTTAGAACGAAATCTAATGTCAGAAAATGGCACTTTACTCTTGACATTTTTCGGTTTTTTCAATTTTCTGGGAAATCCTATCATTAGATTTTTTTAAAAATACGATATTCTTGCTTAACTAACGTTTTTACATAGGGATTAAGCATTTAGAACGAAATCTAATGTAGGAAAATGGTACTTTACTCTTGATCGGTACGTTGGGACTTTGAAAATATTCGGGCGTTCCAATCGCTCGTCTGTTGCATCATAGCGCGTCTCGGCGCAATCGACCGATTCGCTCGATCCATTATTTTCGATTTACGGCTAAAATAAATTTTTCTCATTTTATTCAATAACATATTCCTGCTTAAATAACTTTTTTACATAGGGATTAAGCATTTAGAACGATACATTGTTTAAAATAAGGGCACTTTACTCTTGACATTTTACGGTTTTTTCAATTTTCTGAAAAATCCTATCATTAGATTTTTTTAAAAATACGATATTCTTGCTTAACTAACGTTTCTACATAGGGATTAAGCATTTAGAACGAAATCTAATGTCAGAAAATGGCACTTTACTCTTGACATTTTTCGGTTTTTTCAATTTTCTGGAAAATCCTATCATTAGATTTTTTTAAAAATACGATATTCTTGCTTAACTAACGTTTTTACATAGGGATTAAGCATTTAGAACGAAATCTAATGTAGGAAAATGGTACTTTACTCTTGATCGGTACGTTGGGACTTTGAAAATATTCGGGCGTTCCAATCGCTCGTCTGTTGCATCATAGCGCGTCTCGGCGCAATCGACCGATTCGCTCGATCCATTATTTTCGATTTACGGCTAAAATAAATTTTTCTCATTTTATTCAATAACATATTCCTGCTTAAATAACTTTTTTACATAGGGATTAAGCATTTAGAACGATACATTGTTTAAAATAAGGGCACTTTACTCTTGATATTTTACGGTTTTTTCAATTTTCTGAAAAATCCTATCATTAGATTTTTTTTAAAAATACGATATTCTTGCTTAACTAACGTTTCTACATAGGGATTAAGCATTTAGAACGAAATCTAATGTCAGAAAATGGCACTTTACTCTTGACATTTTTCGGTTTTTTCAATTTTCTGGGAAATCCTATCATTAGATTTTTTTAAAAATACGATATTCTTGCTTAACTAACGTTTTTACATAGGGATTAAGCATTTAGAACGAAATCTAATGTAGGAAAATGGTACTTTACTCTTGATCGGTACGTTGGGACTTTGAAAATATTCGGGCGTTCCAATCGCTCGTCTGTTGCATCATAGCGCGTCTCGGCGCAATCGACCGATTCGCTCGATCCATTATTTTCGATTTACGGCTAAAATAAATTTTTCTCATTTTATTCAATAACATATTCTTGCTTAAATAACTTTTTTACATAGGGATTAAGCATTTAGAACGATACATTGTTTAAAATAAGGGCACTTTACTCTTGACATTTTACGGTTTTTTCAATTTTCTGAAAAATCCTATCATTAGATTTTTTTAAGAATACGATATTCTTGCTTAACTAACGTTTCTACATAGGGATTAAGCATTTAGAACGAAATCTAATGTCAGAAAATGGCACTTTACTCTTGACATTTTTCGGTTTTTTCAATTTTCTGGAAAATCCTATCATTAGATTTTTTTAAAAATACGATATTCTTGCTTAACTAACGTTTTTACATAGGGATTAAGTATTTAGAACGAAATCTAATGTAGGAAAATGGTACTTTACTCTTGATCGGTACGTTGGGACTTTGAAAATATTCGGGCGTACGCGGCGCGCTCGGCGCTTCGAACAGCTCCGGTGTCCCCATTATTTTCGATTTACGGCTAAAATAAATTTTTCTAATTTTTTTCAATAACATATTCCTGCTAAAATAACTTTTTTACATAGGGATTAAGCATTTAGAACGATACATTGTTTAAAATAAGGGCACTTTACTCTTGATATTTTACGGTTTTTTCAATTTTCTGAAAAATCCTATCATTAGATTTTTTTAAAAATACGATATTCTTGCTTAACTAACGTTTCTACATAGGGATTAAGCATTTAGAACGAAATCTAATGTCAGAAAATGGCACTTTACTCTTGACATTTTTCGGTTTTTTCAATTTTCTGGGAAATCCTATCATTAGATTTTTTTAAAAATACGATATTCTTGCTTAACTAACGTTTTTACATAGGGATTAAGCATTTAGAACGAAATCTAATGTAGGAAAATGGTACTTTACTCTTGATCGGTACGTTGGGACTTTGAAAATATTCGGGCGTTCCAATCGCTCGTCTGTTGCATCATAGCGCGTCTCGGCGCAATCGACCGATTCGCTCGATCCATTATTTTCGATTTACGGCTAAAATAAATTTTTCTCATTTTATTCAATAACATATTCCTGCTTAAATAACTTTTTTACATAGGGATTAAGCATTTAGAACGATACATTGTTTAAAATAAGGGCACTTTACTCTTGACATTTTACGGTTTTTTCAATTTTCTGAAAAATCCTATCATTAGATTTTTTTAAAAATACGATATTCTTGCTTAACTAACGTTTCTACATAGGGATTAAGCATTTAGAACGAAATCTAATTGCAGAAAATGGCACTTTACTCTTGACATTTTTCGGTTTTTTCAATTTTCTGGAAAATCCTATCATTAGATTTTTTTAAAAATACGATATTCTTGCTTAACTAACGTTTTTACATAGGGATTAAGCATTTAGAACGAAATCTAATGTAGGAAAATGGTACTTTACTCTTGATCGGTACGTTGGGACTTTGAAAATATTCGGGCGTTCCAATCGCTCGTCTGTTGCATCATAGCGCGTCTCGGCGCAATCGACCGATTCGCTCGATCCATTATTTTCGATTTACGGCTAAAATAAATTTTTCTCATTTTATTCAATAACATATTCCTGCTTAAATAACTTTTTTACATATGGATTAAGCATTTAGAACGATACATTGTTTAAAATAAGGGCACTTTACTCTTGACATTTTACGGTTTTTTCAATTTTCTGAAAAATCCTATCATTAGATTTTTTTAAAAATACGATATTCTTGCTTAACTAACGTTTCTACATAGGGATTAAGCATTTAGAACGAAATCTAATGTCAGAAAATGGCACTTTACTCTTGACATTTTTCGGTTTTTTCAATTTTCTGGGAAATCCTATCATTAGATTTTTTTAAAAATACGATATTCTTGCTTAACTAACGTTTCTACATAGGGATTAAGCATTTAGAACGAAATCTAATGTCAGAAAATGGCACTTTACTCTTGACATTTTTCGGTTTTTTCAATTTTCTGGAAAATCCTATCATTAGATTTTTTTAAAAATACGATATTCTTGCTTAACTAACGTTTTTACATAGGGATTAAGCATTTAGAACGAAATCTAATGTAGGAAAATGGTACTTTACTCTTGATCGGTACGTTGGGACTTTGAAAATATTCGGGCGTTCCAATCGCTCGTCTGTTGCATCATAGCGCGTCTCGGCGCAATCGACCGATTCGCTCGATCCATTATTTTCGATTTACGGCTAAAATAAATTTTTCTCATTTTATTCAATAACATATTCCTGCTTAAATAACTTTTTTACATAGGGATTAAGCATTTAGAACGATACATTGTTTAAAATAAGGGCACTTTACTCTTGATATTTTACGGTTTTTTCAATTTTCTGAAAAATCCTATCATTAGATTTTTTTTAAAAATACGATATTCTTGCTTAACTAACGTTTCTACATAGGGATTAAGCATTTAGAACGAAATCTAATGTCAGAAAATGGCACTTTACTCTTGACATTTTTCGGTTTTTTCAATTTTCTGGGAAATCCTACCATTAGATTTTTTTAAAAATACGATATTCTTGCTTAACTAACGTTTTTACATAGGGATTAAGCATTTAGAACGAAATCTAATGTAGGAAAATGGTACTTTACTCTTGATCGGTACGTTGGGACTTTGAAAATATTCGGGCGTTCCAATCGCTCGTCTGTTGCATCATAGCGCGTCTCGGCGCAATCGACCGATTCGCTCGATCCATTATTTTCGATTTACGGCTAAAATAAATTTTTCTCATTTTATTCAATAACATATTCCTGCTTAAATAACTTTTTTACATATGGATTAAGCATTTAGAACGATACATTGTTTAAAATAAGGGCACTTTACTCTTGACATTTTACGGTTTTTTCAATTTTCTGAAAAATCCTATCATTAGATTTTTTTAAAAATACGATATTCTTGCTTAACTAACGTTTCTACATAGGGATTAAGCATTTAGAACGAAATCTAATGTCAGAAAATGGCACTTTACTCTTGACATTTTTCGGTTTTTCCAATTTTCTGGAAAATCCTATCATTAGATTTTTTTAAAAATACGATATTCTTGCTTAACTAACGTTTCTACATAGGGATTAAGCATTTAGAACGAAATCTAATGTAGGAAAATGGTACTTTACTCTTGATCGGTACGTTGGGACTTTGAAAATATTCGGGCGTTCCAAACGCTCGTCTGTTGCATCATAGCGCGTCTCGGCGCAATCGACCGATTCGCTCGATCCATTATTTTCGATTTACGGCTAAAATAAATTTTTCTCATTTTATTCAATAACATATTCCTGCTTAAATAACTTTTTTACATATGGATTAAGCATTTAGAACGATACATTGTTTAAAATAAGGGCACTTTACTCTTGACATTTTACGGTTTTTTCAATTTTCTGAAAAATCCTATCATTAGATTTTTTTAAAAATACGATATTCTTGCTTAACTAACGTTTCTACATAGGGATTAAGCATTTAGAACGAAATCTAATGTCAGAAAATGGCACTTTACTCTTGACATTTTTCGGTTTTTCCAATTTTCTGGAAAATCCTATCATTAGATTTTTTTAAAAATACGATATTCTTGCTTAACTAACGTTTCTACATAGGGATTAAGCATTTAGAACGAAATCTAATGTAGGAAAATGGTACTTTACTCTTGATCGGTACGTTGGGACTTTGAAAATATTCGGGCGTTCCAATCGCTCGTCTGTTGCATCATAGCGCGTCTCGGCGCAATCGACCGATTCGCTCGATCCATTATTTTCGATTTACGGCTAAAATAAATTTTTCTCATTTTATTCAATAACATATTCTTGCTTAAATAACTTTTTTACATAGGGATTAAGCATTTAGAACGATACATTGTTTAAAATAAGGGCACTTTACTCTTGACATTTTACGGTTTTTTCAATTTTCTGAAAAATCCTATCATTAGATTTTTTTAAAAATACGATATTCTTGCTTAACTAACGTTTCTACATAGGGATTAAGCATTTAGAACGAAATCTAATGTCAGAAAATGGCACTTTACTCTTGACATTTTTCGGTTTTTCCAATTTTCTGGAAAATCCTATCATTAGATTTTTTTAAAAATACGATATTCTTGCTTAACTAACGTTTCTACATAGGGATTAAGCATTTAGAACGAAATCTAATGTCAGAAAATGGCACTTTACTCTTGACATTTTTCGGTTTTTTCAATTTTCTGGAAAATCCTATCATTAGATTTTTTTAAAAATACGATATTCTTGCTTAACTAACGTTTCTACATAGGGATTAAGCATTTAGAACGAAATCTAATGTAGGAAAATGGTACTTTACTCTTGATCGGTACGTTGGGACTTTGAAAATATTCGGGCGTTCCAAACGCTCGTCTGTTGCATCATAGCGCGTCTCGGCGCAATCGACCGATTCGCTCGACCCATTATTTTCGATTTACGGCTAAAATAAATTTTTCTCATTTTATTCAATAACATATTCTTGCTTAGATAACTTTTTTACATAGGGATTAAGCATTTAGAACGATATAATGTTTAAAATAAGGGCACTTTACTCTTGACATTTTACGGTTTTTTCAATTTTCTGAAAAATCCTATCATTAGATTTTTTTAAAAATACGATATTCTTGCTTAACTAACGTTTCTACATAGGGATTAAGCATTTAGAACGAAATCTAATGTCAGAAAATGGCACTTTACTCTTGACATTTTTCGGTTTTTTCAATTTTCTGGGAAATCCTACCATTAGATTTTTTTAAAAATATGATATTCTTGCTTAACTAACGTTTTTACATAGGGATTAAGCATTTAGAACGAAATCTAATGTAGGAAAATGGTACTTTACTCTTGATCGGTACGTTGGGACTTTGAAAATATTCGGGCGTTCCAATCGCTCGTCTGTTGCATCATAGCGCGTCTCGGCGCAATCGACCGATTCGCTCGATCCATTATTTTCGATTTACGGCTAAAATAAATTTTTCTCATTTTATTCAATAACATATTCCTGCTTAAATAACTTTTTTACATATGGATTAAGCATTTAGAACGATACATTGTTTAAAATAAGGGCACTTTACTCTTGACATTTTACGGTTTTTTCAATTTTCTGAAAAATCCTATCATTAGATTTTTTTAAAAATACGATATTCTTGCTTAACTAACGTTTCTACATAGGGATTAAGCATTTAGAACGAAATCTAATGTCAGAAAATGGCACTTTACTCTTGACATTTTTCGGTTTTTCCAATTTTCTGGAAAATCCTATCATTAGATTTTTTTAAAAATACGATATTCTTGCTTAACTAACGTTTTTACATAGGGATTAAGCATTTAGAACGAAATCTAATGTAGGAAAATGGTACTTTACTCTTGATCGGTACGTTGGGACTTTGAAAATATTCGGGCGTACGCGGCGCGCTCGGCGCTTCGAACAGCTCCGGTGTCCCCATTATTTTCGATTTACGGCTAAAATAAATTTTTCTAATTTTTTTCAATAACATATTCTTGCTTAGATAACTTTTTTACATAGGGATTAAGCATTTAGAACGATATAATGTTTAAAATAAGGGCACTTTACTCTTGACATTTTACGGTTTTTTCAATTTTCTGAAAAATCCTATCATTAGATTTTTTTAAAAATACGATATTCTTGCTTAACTAACGTTTCTACATAGGGATTAAGCATTTAGAACGAAATCTAATGTCAGAAAATGGCACTTTACTCTTGACATTTTTCGGTTTTTCCAATTTTCTGGAAAATCCTATCATTAGATTTTTTTAAAAATACGATATTCTTGCTTAACTAACGTTTTTACATAGGGATTAAGCATTTAGAACGAAATCTAATGTAGGAAAATGGTCCTTTACTCTTGATCGGTACGTTGGGACTTTGAAAATATTCGGCCGTACGCGGCGCGTCTCGGCGCTTCGAACAGCTCCGGTGTCCCCATTATTTTCGATTTACGGCTAAAATAAATTTTTCTAATTTTTTTCAATTACATATTCTTGCTTAAATAACTTTTTTACATAGGGATTAAGCATTTAGAACGACATGTTGTTTAAAATAATG
>NW_027476183.1:417500-442500 GCF_051020955.1 Megalopta genalis | reverse complement strand
GCTGGAAAAAAAAGCAATACGCCGCTGGTACGAAGCAATACGCCGCTGGTAAAAAAGCAATACGCCGCTGGTACGAAGCAATACGCCGCTGGTACTTTGTAATAAGAATTACATTATAAGATAGAAAGCACTACGCCGCTGGACATAAAATCTCCATTATCCGAACGAAAGTAACACGCCGCTGGTACTTTATTTTATTATAATAATTTAATTATAAGACAGAAACCGCTGATACTTGGTTGTAAAATCTCCATTATCCGAACGAAAGTAACACGCCGCTGGTACTTTATTTTATTATAATAATTTAATTATAAGACAGAAACCGCTGGTACTTGGTTGTAAAATCTCCATTATCCGAACGAAAGCAATACGCCGTTGGTACTTGGTTATAAAATTTTCATTACAAGATAGAAAGCAATATGCCGCTGGTTATATTAATGTAATCTTATGGAAAGCATTACGCCGCTGGAACTTTGACCATTGCAATAATCGATCGGAAGCTATACACAGCAAGGAATACGAATATTATACCAAGAGATCGAAAACAATACGCTGTTCGGACGTTTTGACTAGCTGTCGCACAGTGCAGACGCGTCGACCCGTCGCTCCGCATTTCGAGCGCAATTTCAGTGGTTTTTCAGTTCAGAAAATTACAGAGAGTGTTTGGTTGTGTTGCAGGAGTCAAACTGAATGATTTGATGCATAAAGTTTAATTAAACTCCCATTAGTTTGCCGGGAAACATCGATTCTTCCGATCTAGAAAGAGACAGAGACAGTCGATCCGCGTTATGTTAAATATTTCAAGGTTCCCGATTCCACAAAATTATAAAAAGTATACGGCTGTGTAGCGGGGATCAAAACGAGTAATTTCGTGTATAAAGTTTAATTAATATCCCATTAGTTTGCCGGGAAACATCGATTATTCCGATCTAGAAAGAGACAGAGACAGTCGATCCGCGTTATGTTAAATATTTCAAGGTTCCCGATTCCACAAAATTATAAAAAGTATACGGCTGTGTAGCGGGGATCAAAACGAGTAATTTCGTGTATAAAGTTTAATTAATATCCCATTACTTTGCCGGGAAACATCGATTATTCCGATCTAGAAAGAGACAGAGACAGTCGATCCGCGTTATGTTAAATATTTCAAGGTTCCCGATTCCACAAAATTATAAAAAGTATACGGCTGTGTAGCGGGGATCAAAACGAGTAATTTCATGTATAAAGTTTAATTAATCTCCCAATAGTTTGCGGGGAAACATCGATTATTCCGATCTAGAAAGAGACAGAGATAGACGATCCGCGTTATGTTAAATATCTCAAGGTTACCGATTCCACAAAATTATAAAAAGTATACGGCTGTGTAGCGGGGATCAAACCGAGTAATTTCGTGTATAAAGTTTAATTAATATCCCATTAGTTTGCCGGGAAACATCGATAATTCCGATCTAGAAAGAGACAGAGACAGTCGATCCGCGTTATGTTAAATATCTCAAGGTTACCGATTCCACAAAATTATAAAAAGTATACGGCTGTGTAGCGGGGATCAAACCGAGTAATTTCGTGTATAAAGTTTAATTAATATCCCATTAGTTTGCCGGGAAACATCGATTATTCCGATCTAGAAAGAGACAGAGACAGTCGATCCGCGTTATGTTAAATATTTCAAGGTTCCCGATTCCACAAAATTATAAAAAGTATACGGCTGTGTAGCGGGGATCAAAACGAGTAATTTCGTGTATAAAGTTTAATTAATATCCCATTACTTTGCCGGGAAACATCGATTATTCCGATCTAGAAAGAGACAGAGATAGACGATCCGCGTTATGTTAAATATCTCCAGGTTACCGATTCCACAAAATTATAAAAAGTATACGGCTGTGTAGCGGGGATCAAAACGAGTAATTTCATGTATAAAGTTTAATTAATCTCCCAATAGTTTGCGGGGAAACATCGATTCTTCCGATCTAGAAAGAGACAGAGACAGTCGATCCGCGTTATGTTAAATATTTCAAGGTTCCCGATTCCACAAAATTATAAACAGTATACGGCTGTGTAGCAGGGATCAAAACGAGTAGTTTCGTGTATAAAGTTTAATTAATATCCCATTACTTTGCCGGGAAACATCGATTATTCCGATCTAGAAAGAGACAGAGATAGTCGATCCGCGTTATGTTAAATATTTCAAGGTTACCGATTCCACAAAATTATAAAAAGTATACGGCTGTGTAGCGGGGATCAAAACGAGTAATTTCATGTATAAAGTTTAATTAATCTCCCAATAGTTTGCCGGGAAACATCGATTATTCCGATCTAGAAAGAGACAGAGATAGTCGATCCGCGTTATGTTAAATATCTCCAGGTTACCGATTCCACAAAATTATAAAAAGTATACGGCTGTGTAGCGGGGATCAAAACGAGTAATTTCGTGTATAAAGTTTAATTAATATCCCATTACTTTGCCGGGAAACATCGATTATTCCGATCTAGAAAGAGACAGAGACAGTCGATCCGCGTTATGTTAAATATTTCAAGGTTCCCGATTCCACAAAATTATAAAAAGTATACGGCTGTGTAGCAGGGATCAAAACGAGTAGTTTCGTGTATAAAGTTTAATTAATATCCCATTAGTTTGCCGGGAAACATCGATTATTCCGATCTAGAAAGAAACAGAGACAGTCGATCCGCGTTATGTTAAATATCTCCAGGTTACCGATTCCACAAAATTATAAAAAGTATACGGCTGTGTAGCGGGGATCAAAACGAGTAATTTCATGTATAAAGTTTAATTAATCTCCCAATAGTTTGCCGGGAAACATCGATTATTCCGATCTAGAAAGAGACAGAGATAGTCGATCCGCGTTATGTTAAATATCTCCAGGTTACCGATTCCACAAAATTATAAAAAGTATACGGCTGTGTAGCGGGGATCAAAACGAGTAATTTCATGTATAAAGTTTAATTAATCTCCCAATAGTTTGCCGGGAAACATCGATTATTCCGATCTAGAAAGAGACAGAGATAGTCGATCCGCGTTATGTTAAATATTGCAAGGTTCCCGATTCCACAAAATTATAAAAAGTATACGGCTGTGTAGCAGGGATCAAAACGAGTAATTTCGTGTATAAAGTTTAATTAATATCCCATTAGTTTGCCGGGAAACATCAATACTTCGATCGCGCGAGAGAGACAGAGAAACGAACAGTCTTTTTTTCGATTTACGGCTAAAATAAATTTTTCTCATTTTATGCAATAACATATTCTTGCTTAAATAACTTTTTTACATATGGATTAAGCATTTAGAACGATACATTGTTTAAAATAAGGGCACTTTACTCTTGACATTTTACGGTTTTTTCAATTTTCTGAAAAATCCTATCATTAGATTTTTTTAAAAATACGATATTCTTGCTTAACTAACGTTTCTACATAGGGATTAAGCATTTAGAACGAAATCTAATGTCAGAAAATGGCACTTTACTCTTGACATTTTTCGGTTTTTTCAATTTTCTGGGAAATCCTACCATTAGATTTTTTTAAAAATATGATATTCTTGCTTAACTAACGTTTTTACATAGGGATTAAGCATTTAGAACGAAATCTAATGTAGGAAAATGGTACTTTACTCTTGATCGGTACGTTGGGACTTGGAAAATATTCGGGCGTACGCGGCGCGCTCGGCGCTTCGAACAGCTTCGGTGTCCCCATTATTTTCGATTTACGGCTAAAATAAATTTTTCTAATTTTTTTCAATAACATATTCTTGCTTAAATAACTTTTTTACATAGGGATTAAGCATTTAGAACGATACATTGTTTAAAATAATGGCACTTTACTCTTGACATTTTACAGTTTTTTCAATTTTCTGAAAAATCCTATCATTAGATTTTTTTAAAAATACGATATTCTTGCTTAACTAACGTTTCTACATAGGGATTAAGCATTTAGAACGAAATCTAATGTCAGAAAATGGCACTTTACTCTTGACATTTTTCGGTTTTTTCAATTTTCTGGGAAATCCTATCATTAGATTTTTTTAAAAATACGATATTCTTGCTTAACTAACGTTTCTACATAGGGATTAAGCATTTAGAACGAAATCTAATGTAGGAAAATGGTACTTTACTCTTGATCGGTACGGTGGGACTTTGAAAATATTCGGGCGTTCCAATCGCTCGTCTGTTGCATCATAGCGCGTCTCGGCGCAATCGACCGATTCGCCCGACCCATTATTTTGGATTTACGGCTAAAATAAATTTTTCTCATTTTATTCAATAACATATTCTTGCTTAGATAACTTTTTTACATAGGGATTAAGCATTTAGAACGATATAATGTTTAAAATAAGGGCACTTTACTCTTGACATTTTACGGTTTTTTCAATTTTCTGAAAAATCCTATCATTAGATTTTTTTAAAAATACGATATTCTTGCTTAACTAACGTTTCTACATAGGGATTAAGCATTTAGAACGAAATCTAATGTCAGAAAATGGCACTTTACTCTTGACATTTTTCGGTTTTTTCAATTTTCTGGAAAATCCTATCATTAGATTTTTTTAAAAATACGATATTCTTGCTTAACTAACGTTTCTACATAGGGATTAAGCATTTAGAACGAAATCTAATGTAGGAAAATGGTACTTTACTCTTGATCGGTACGGTGGGACTTTGAAAATATTCGGGCGTTCCAATCGCTCGTCTGTTGCATCATAGCGCGTCTCGGCGCAATCGACCGATTCGCTCGACCCATTATTTTGGATTTACGGCTAAAATAAATTTTTCTCATTTTATTCAATAACATATTCTTGCTTAGATAACTTTTTTACATAGGGATTAAGCATTTAGAACGATATAATGTTTAAAATAAGGGCACTTTACTCTTGACATTTTACGGTTTTTTCAATTTTCTGAAAAATCCTATCATTAGATTTTTTTAAAAATACGATATTCTTGCTTAACTAACGTTTCTACATAGGGATTAAGCATTTAGAACGAAATCTAATGTCAGAAAATGGCACTTTACTCTTGACATTTTTCGGTTTTTTCAATTTTCTGGAAAATCCTATCATTAGATTTTTTTAAAAATACGATATTCTTGCTTAACTAACGTTTTTACATAGGGATTAAGCATTTGGAACGAAATCTAATGTAGGAAAATGGTACTTTACTCTTGATCGGTACGGTGGGACTTTGAAAATATTCGGGCGTTCCAATCGCTCGTCTGTTGCATCATAGCGCGTCTCGGCGCAATCGACCGATTCGCTCGACCCATTATTTTGGATTTACGGCTAAAATAAATTTTTCTCATTTTATTCAATAACATATTCTTGCTTAGATAACTTTTTTACATAGGGATTAAGCATTTAGAACGATATAATGTTTAAAATAAGGGCACTTTACTCTTGACATTTTACGGTTTTTTCAATTTTCTGAAAAATCCTATCATTAGATTTTTTTAAAAATACGATATTCTTGCTTAACTAACGTTTCTACATAGGGATTAAGCATTTAGAACGAAATCTAATGTCAGAAAATGGCACTTTACTCTTGACATTTTTCGGTTTTTTCAATTTTCTGGGAAATGCTACCATTAGATTTTTTTAAAAATATGATATTCTTGCTTAACTAACGTTTTTACATAGGGATTAAGCATTTAGAACGAAATCTAATGTAGGAAAATGGTACTTTACTCTTGATCGGTACGTTGGGACTTTGAAAATATTCGGGCGTTCCAATCGCTCGTCTGTTGCATCATAGCGCGTCTCGGCGCAATCGACCGATTCGCTCGATCCATTATTTTCGATTTACGGCTAAAATAAATTTTTCTCATTTTATTCAATAACATATTCCTGCTTAAATAACTTTTTTACATATGGATTAAGCATTTAGAACGATACATTGTTTAAAATAAGGGCACTTTACTCTTGACATTTTACGGTTTTTTCAATTTTCTGAAAAATCCTATCATTAGATTTTTTTAAAAATACGATATTCTTGCTTAACTAACGTTTCTACATAGGGATTAAGCATTTAGAACGAAATCTAATGTCAGAAAATGGCACTTTACTCTTGACATTTTTCGGTTTTTCCAATTTTCTGGAAAATCCTATCATTAGATTTTTTTAAAAATACGATATTCTTGCTTAACTAACGTTTCTACATAGGGATTAAGCATTTAGAACGAAATCTAATGTCAGAAAATGGCACTTTACTCTTGACATTTTTCGGTTTTTTCAATTTTCTGGAAAATCCTATCATTAGATTTTTTTAAAAATACGATATTCTTGCTTAACTAACGTTTCTACATAGGGATTAAGCATTTAGAACGAAATCTAATGTAGGAAAATGGTACTTTACTCTTGATCGGTACGTTGGGACTTTGAAAATATTCGGGCGTTCCAAACGCTCGTCTGTTGCATCATAGCGCGTCTCGGCGCAATCGACCGATTCGCTCGACCCATTATTTTCGATTTACGGCTAAAATAAATTTTTCTCATTTTATTCAATAACATATTCTTGCTTAGATAACTTTTTTACATAGGGATTAAGCATTTAGAACGATATAATGTTTAAAATAAGGGCACTTTACTCTTGACATTTTACGGTTTTTTCAATTTTCTGAAAAATCCTATCATTAGATTTTTTTAAAAATACGATATTCTTGCTTAACTAACGTTTCTACATAGGGATTAAGCATTTAGAACGAAATCTAATGTCAGAAAATGGCACTTTACTCTTGACATTTTTCGGTTTTTTCAATTTTCTGGAAAATCCTATCATTAGATTTTTTTAAAAATACGATATTCTTGCTTAACTAACGTTTTTACATAGGGATTAAGCATTTGGAACGAAATCTAATGTAGGAAAATGGTACTTTACTCTTGATCGGTACGGTGGGACTTTGAAAATATTCGGGCGTTCCAAACGCTCGTCTGTTGCATCATAGCGCGTCTCGGCGCAATCGACCGATTCGCTCGACCCATTATTTTGGATTTACGGCTAAAATAAATTTTTCTCATTTTATTCAATAACATATTCTTGCTTAGATAACTTTTTTACATAGGGATTAAGCATTTAGAACGATATAATGTTTAAAATAAGGGCACTTTACTCTTGACATTTTACGGTTTTTTCAATTTTCTGAAAAATCCTATCATTAGATTTTTTTAAAAATACGATATTCTTGCTTAACTAACGTTTCTACATAGGGATTAAGCATTTAGAACGAAATCTAATGTCAGAAAATGGCACTTTACTCTTGACATTTTTCGGTTTTTTCAATTTTCTGGGAAATCCTACCATTAGATTTTTTTAAAAATATGATATTCTTGCTTAACTAACGTTTTTACATAGGGATTAAGCATTTAGAACGAAATCTAATGTAGGAAAATGGTACTTTACTCTTGATCGGTACGTTGGGACTTTGAAAATATTCGGGCGTTCCAAACGCTCGTCTGTTGCATCATAGCGCGTCTCGGCGCAATCGACCGATTCGCTCGATCCATTATTTTCGATTTACGGCTAAAATAAATTTTTCTCATTTTATTCAATAACATATTCTTGCTTAGATAACTTTTTTACATAGGGATTAAGCATTTAGAACGATATAATGTTTAAAATAAGGGCACTTTACTCTTGACATTTTACGGTTTTTTCAATTTTCTGAAAAATCCTATCATTAGATTTTTTTAAAAATACGATATTCTTGCTTAACTAACGTTTCTACATAGGGATTAAGCATTTAGAACGAAATCTAATGTCAGAAAATGGCACTTTACTCTTGACATTTTTCGGTTTTTTCAATTTTCTGGAAAATCCTATCATTAGATTTTTTTAAAAATACGATATTCTTGCTTAACTAACGTTTCTACATAGGGATTAAGCATTTAGAACGAAATCTAATGTAGGAAAATGGTACTTTACTCTTGATCGGTACGTTGGGACTTTGAAAATATTCGGGCGTTCCAAACGCTCGTCTGTTGCATCATAGCGCGTCTCGGCGCAATCGACCGATTCGCTCGACCAATTATTTTCGATTTACGGCTAAAATAAATTTTTCTCATTTTATTCAATAACATATTCTTGCTTAGATAACTTTTTTACATAGGGATTAAGCATTTAGAACGATATAATGTTTAAAATAAGGGCACTTTACTCTTGACATTTTACGGTTTTTTCAATTTTCTGAAAAATCCTATCATTAGATTTTTTTAAAAATACGATATTCTTGCTTAACTAACGTTTCTACATAGGGATTAAGCATTTAGAACGAAATCTAATGTCAGAAAATGGCACTTTACTCTTGACATTTTTCGGTTTTTTCAATTTTCTGGAAAATCCTATCATTAGATTTTTTTAAAAATACGATATTCTTGCTTAACTAACGTTTTTACATAGGGATTAAGCATTTGGAACGAAATCTAATGTAGGAAAATGGTACTTTACTCTTGATCGGTACGGTGGGACTTTGAAAATATTCGGGCGTTCCAATCGCTCGTCTGTTGCATCATAGCGCGTCTCGGCGCAATCGACCGATTCGCTCGACCCATTATTTTGGATTTACGGCTAAAATAAATTTTTCTCATTTTATTCAATAACATATTCTTGCTTAGATAACTTTTTTACATAGGGATTAAGCATTTAGAACGATATAATGTTTAAAATAAGGGCACTTTACTCTTGACATTTTACGGTTTTTTCAATTTTCTGAAAAATCCTATCATTAGATTTTTTTAAAAATACGATATTCTTGCTTAACTAACGTTTCTACATAGGGATTAAGCATTTAGAACGAAATCTAATGTCAGAAAATGGCACTTTACTCTTGACATTTTTCGGTTTTTTCAATTTTCTGGGAAATCCTACCATTAGATTTTTTTAAAAATATGATATTCTTGCTTAACTTTTTTTTTTTTTTTTTTTTTTAACGTGGGGGAAATCTGCAGGTCAGACACCCCCGCTCCGCCCGAAGGGCGGAGGGGGGGTAGTGCGGGGTTCGACCCGCTAAAACCCCCACGGCGGCCTAGGGCGCTGGCGATTAACGGGGGAGCAACGGGAACTCTCAAGAACACGACCGCAGCTCCCCCTCGCCTGGCCGGCCACCAGGATGGAGCGGTGGCCGGCCGCGTCCCGGGGGGAGATTAATCCTCCCCCCCATGAATCATCTTGATTCGGCGGTGCGGGGGACCGCACCCCACACCGCCTCTTCACGACGGCCGCACCAGCGGCCGTCGGGGGCGACGGTTTTGTCGCCCCCACTTTAAAATAGGGCATCCTCGGTTGGCGGGCGGCGGGCAATTAAACCGGCATGGTCCGGTACACCCGCCGCCCGCCTAGTATCAGCTACTCGGGGGGGGCTCTAGGCGTGGGCGCACACGCCGCACCCCCCGCTCACGGCGACCCCGCTCGGCAGCCTCCTTCTGCAACATTACCTGTTCGCAGAAGGCTATGGCTGCCGCCCATTTTGTCGGGCTCTCCAGCATGGCCCCAACTAAGCTGGAGAGAGCGAGGTCGCCACCAACTTCCCTAGTTAGGACTCGGCGCAGCACTGAAAAGGCGGGGCACACCTCCAGTGTATGCTGCGCCGAGTCCTCCTCCGCGCCACAGTGGTGGCACACCGTCGTCGCTTCCCGACCGATGCGACACAGGTAGACACCGAAGCAGCCATGCCCGGTGAATACCTGCGTCGCACGGTAGGAGAGCCTGCCAAACCGCCTCTCCCGCCACGTGGTGAAGTGCGGCAGGAGAGCCCCGGGGACGCGCTCGGCGGCATGGGAACAAAGCTCCGCATGCCACCTGGCGAGCGCTAGTCCCCGGGCCTGGAGCTCGAAGCCCCCGACCGCCTCTTGCTCCGGCGGGTCCCCCCGAGCCCGGCCAGCGATGCATATGCGCCTATAGACATAGGCGCGCATCGCCGCCTGCAGCTCGAAGGGAATTTCTCCCGCCAGAGCAAGCGCCGCCACGGTAGACGTGGTGCGGTACCCCCGTATGAGGCGAAGGGCCATTTGCCTCTGAAGCCGGCGCAACAACAATGTGCTGCGCCGGCTTGCCCTCACGGACGGCGCCCAAATCGGGGCGCCGTATAATACCATTGACCGCACCACGCCTAGGTATAGGCGGCGCACCATATCGCCCGGTCCCCCGATATTGGGCAACAGGCGGCCTAACGCGGCCGCCGCCCTCTCAACTCGGGGGACGAGGCGGCCGAAATGTGCTCCGAACCTCCAGTGGCTGTCGAGGATCAGTCCGAGATACTTGATCTCGGACTTCACCTCGACGCAGGCTCCTCCAACCCAGATCCACGATCTGGCCCGTGGCCGAGACCAAGGCCGTCCAAACCAGACGGCCTCGGCCTTCTCCGGGGCCACCTTCAGCCCCAGACCGTGGATCCTCGCGACGACGGCTGCCACCGCAACTTCCGCTCGTCGGATGGTCCTCTCGAAGGTGTCCCCGACGGCGACCACCAATGTGTCATCTGCATAGCAGATGAGGGTGGCACCGTCGGGTAGGGAGGCCTTCAGGACTGCGTTATATCCCAGGTCCCACAGGAGTGGTCCTAACACGGACCCCTGTGGGACCCCGCAGTCCACTTCCCTCCGTATCGTCCCGTACCGGCCCGGGTATTCCACCCACCTGCCCCGCAGGTAGGCCCCGATTACCCGTCTCAGATAGGGAGGCACCTGGTGTTCAACCAGGGCCTCCCTAATGGCGGACCAGGGCAGGGTGTTAAACGCATTGACGATGTCTATCGACACCGCCAAGCACACCCCGCCCCGTGCCACGGCATTGTCCGAGAGGGACTTTAGACGGTCGATTGCATCGACCGTCGATCGCCCCTCCCGGAAGCCGAACTGGCAGTCCGCCAGATCGGGGCCAACGCGGGACAGGTGCCTGGCGAGGCGGGCAGCAATGATCTTTTCAAAGATCTTGCCCACCTCGTCCAGGAGGCAAATGGGCCGGTACGCGGAGGGAGAATCCGCAGGCCTCCCATCCTTCCTTAAGAGGACCATCCGACTTCTCCTCCAGAGGTCCGGGAACACCCCGGACCTCAGGAGCCCGGAGTAGAGGCCTCTAAGCCTCTCGCCCAGGACGCCCATGGCAAGCAGCCAGACCCGGCCGGGGATACCGTCCGGCCCCGGGGCAGTATTCTTGCCCCGGAGCCATTTGACTACCCCGGCCATTTCCTCCGGCGCGACCTCCAGATCCGGGGACCACTCGTGTCCCTCTAGCTGAGGGACGGGCCGGGACGCCTCCCCGCTGACGGGGAATAGCGCGTCCACGACCCGTCCGAGCATCCCCGGATCCAGGCTCTCCGTCAGAGGGGGCGCCCAGGGACGTAATCGTCCCATCGCCATTTTATATGGGCGCCCCCATGGATCTCGGTTGATAGTGCCGAGAAGGTCGCGCCAGGCCTGGCTCTTTGCTTGCCTGATGGCCAGCTGCAGGGCGACCACCTTCTCCCTGTATCGCCCATACAGCTGGATAGCCAGCTCCACGTCGGAACGCCGTCGTCGACGGGCGCGGGCGTACTGGCGTCGCGCGCGAACGCACTCTGTGCGCAAATCCGCTATCGCGCGCGACCACCAGTACACCGCCTTCCTCGGGAAAACCCTGGCCCGGGGCATGGCGACGTCGCAAATGGACGTCATTGCGCCCCGGAACCATTGGGCCTCCCTTGTCCCGTCGACTGGCCCGGCCGGTGTTGCTGGCCAGGCCACGACGTGGGCTGCCGCCATCAGGGCGTCCTGGTCGAGGCGCTTTAGCGCCCACCGCGGCTGAGGCGATCCCTCATCAGCGGGGCGACGTCGGGGCGTCGATGGGGCGGCGGAGAGGCCGAGAACAATGTACCTGTGGTCAGACAGTGTCTCGACCTCCTCCGCCACCCTCCACCCCGTAATACGGCGCGCGGCGGGGGGCGTTGCCCATGAAAGGTCAACGATGGACCCCCCATTATGCCGCACGCACGTATGGACCGAGCCCGTGTTTAGAAGACGGAGCTCGAGTCCCGCCGCCCAGTCAAGCACCTCCCGGCCCCTCGGGTTCGTCCTGGGGGAACCCCAAGCCGGCGACTTGGCGTTGAAGTCCCCCAGGACCAGCACCGGACGGGGCTGGCAGCGGGAGACGCATCTCCCCACCCCGTCCAGATACTGCACAAACTCCTCGAGGGACCACCTTGGAGGTGCATAGATCGCCACAACCGCGGTGCCGCCCCAGTCAACGGCCAGGTATCCCCGACCGCGCTCGATAACGGAGCACGCCGGGGACCCCGGCCGGCCTACCCATATTATAACGGCGGAGCCGCTCAGGTCCCCCATCCAATGTGGATGATCGGGAATCCTGTACGGCTCCGCCGCTACGGCCAACCCGGCACCCCGCTCGGCCAGGAATTGCACCAGGAGGTCCTGTGCCCTGGCCGAGCGGTTCAGGTTGGCCTGTATTATAGGGCCCTTGGGCCCCATTACGGGCAGGCCTCCACCTCCATCGCCGCCGCGGGAGCGGTGGCGTCTGGGGTCTCTTTGGCCCCATCCGCCCCCGCGGGCGCGACGGTGGCACCTTTGGGTGCCACCTTTGGCTTAGTAGCCACGGTGGCCGTCGCCTTGGCCACCGCGGATTTCCTCCCCCTACTGCCCCTGCCGCGTTTCGCGCTGGCGGGGCACGCCCGGCTACCGAGGCGGTGGCCGGCCGGCTTGCCCGCTCCCGCACAGAGCGGGCAGTTGGGCTTCGCCGTACAGCCGGCCACCTTGTGGTCCCGACTGCCGCACCCAAAGCAGCAGTCGGAACGATCCTCGGCCGCAGTGCATCGCTGAGTTGTGTGGCCTAGGCCAAGGCAGCGATAGCACTGCAGGGGCCGGGCGCTGAGGGCCTCCACCGTCGCCCGGGTCCAGCCGACCGTGAGCCTGCCCGCGACCGCAACTTTACGCGCGGCCGCAGCAGGGCACTGGACCCAGAGGGTGCCCAAACCGGAGGGGGAAGACCGGATTTCGCCGGTCTTAACATCCCCCCGGTCGCACCCTCCTACATGGGCGACGGCCACGGCAACCTCCTCCGGCGTGGTCGAGTCGACCAGGCCGCGCACCCTTAGATCGGCCTTCTTAATTGGGCGCGCGACCTTCACGCCGGTTCCCGCCAGCGCGTCCGCCATCTTCGCAGCTAGGGCAGTGGCCTTAGCTGCCCCATCAGCCCCGGGGACCTCCAAAATGATCCCCCCCGTCACCGCTCTCCTGGGCTTTAACGAGGCGATGCCAATCTCTGCCAGGTCAACCTTCGACCTGGCAGTGGCCATCGCCTCGGCGTACGTCATCGCCCCGCCGGCCGGTACCGTTATCGTAACGGCAGCCGTGCGGGGCGGACGCGGCGGCAGGGGAGCCTTCTTCGGGGCAGCCGGTGCCACCCGTTTCGCCGCCCTCCCGGCCGAAGAGGCCTTGGCAGCCGCCGCAGGTTTAGCTGCGGCAGCCGCCTTTTTGGCCCTTCGGCCAACTACCCTCGACCACAGCTCAGTTGGAGGTGTGGTGGAGGGCGGCACAACAGCAGAGGCAGCCCTCTGCTGTGGGGGCTGCATCTGCGCCGCCTTAGCGGACGCAGCCCCTCCTCCACTGCCACCCTTTCTCCCCCCTTTCTTGCCTATCGACGGGCTGGGGGCGGGCGGCACGGGCGGCACCGACCGCGGATCCTGCATCCGCGGGATCAGCTCCCTCCTGAACGATGCCAGCTTGGCATCGATCAGGGAGCCGATCTGTTGCAGCAAGTTTGCCGGCACCACTGCGGACGCCGGCAAGGGCTTCCCTCGCCCAGGGCGTTGGGGCCCTCGGGCGCCGGCGCCAACCAGCGGCCCCGTGCCCCCCTCAGGAGCCGGCGGCGGAGGCATCTCGGCTGCTGCCGGCTTCGCCTCCACCGCCTGACGGAGTCGGGCCACCTCGGTCCGCAACTCCGCCATCTGCTCTCTGAGGAGAGCGTTCTCTGCTTCCAACAGCCGGGTGGCGTCGGAAGCCGACCTCATGGTCAGCTCCGCAACGCCCGCCCGGCTGTTCAGGGCCGCCGCCTGCAGGACCCGCACCGTGGCCGGCCGCAACTCCCTTGTTGCGCTGGAGATCCTGGCCACTTCGGCCAGGCTCTCCATTATTGACGCCGCCACGTCCCGCGTCGGACGACTGCGAAGATTCGCGGCGACCTCCACCTCGTCCGGAAGTGGGTCGACCGATCTCCCGGGCTGCGGCCCCGGGGCCACCGGGTCGAAGATCGCCGCGATGAGGCCCTTGTTGACCTCCGTCAACTTACGTTTGGCCTCATAGAGGCCAACGTACTGCCCAGTTGTTGGCGGCCTTCCCCGCTTCCTCCCTATTGAGGAGCCAGGGGCGCTCTGCGAAGAGCGGTGAGAGGAGACCGAGTGGTCGGACTCCTCTCCCGCATCGCATTCGCCAAGGTCCAAAGCGGACCTCTCTCTGCCGCGTGTTGCGGGAAGTTCCCGCAACACCGACCCATCCATGCGCTCGAGGCGCACGCTAGCTACGCGCGCCTCCTCCTCCCTCTCGTTTCCCCCCTCCCCGGTTTTTTTTTGTGAACTATCCATGATAAATCCCACGAGTGTGGTCGGAAAGGAGGTCACCCCGGGTAGAGCCGCCATACCCGGGGAAGGCTAATACGCCCGGGGGATCGCCAGGTACCCCGGGGTTGTCCGCTAACGATTGGTGCACCCACCAACCATAGCTGGCGCTGACTCCAGCTACGCCCTCTTCACCGCGCAACGCTGCTTGGGGCTAGGGATTTTTTAGAGAGGTTGTCATCCTCGCGGTCCAGCCGGCTAAGGCAAGACCCCCGTTCCTGTAAAACATGACCACAGGTTTACGGTATGTGTCCGACTTTAGTTGGCCCCTCACCTCAAGCCACTCCGGCTAGGTAGGACCTGCCAGGGAATAAAATCCCCGCCGGCACAGCCTTGAGGATCATTGGGGCACGAAGCCCCCCCACCACGACAAGGTAGCGGACACGGGGGGGATATTCTTGCTTAACTAACGTTTTTACATAGGGATTAAGCATTTAGAACGAAATCTAATGTAGGAAAATGGTACTTTACTCTTGATCGGTACGTTGGGACTTTGAAAATATTCGGGCGTTCCAAACGCTCGTCTGTTGCATCATAGCGCGTCTCGGCGCAATCGACCGATTCGCTCGATCCATTATTTTCGATTTACGGCTAAAATAAATTTTTCTCATTTTATTCAATAACATATTCCTGCTTAAATAACTTTTTTACATATGGATTAAGCATTTAGAACGATACATTGTTTAAAATAAGGGCACTTTACTCTTGACATTTTACGGTTTTTTCAATTTTCTGAAAAATCCTATCATTAGATTTTTTTTAAAAAAAAAAAAAAAAAAAAAAAAAAAAAAAAAAAATACGATATTCTTGCTTAACTAACGTTTCTACATAGGGATTAAGCATTTAGAACGAAATCTAATGTCAGAAAATGGCACTTTACTCTTGACATTTTTCGGTTTTTCCAATTTTCTGGAAAATCCTATCATTAGATTTTTTTAAAAATACGATATTCTTGCTTAACTAACGTTTCTACATAGGGATTAAGCATTTAGAACGAAATCTAATGTCAGAAAATGGCACTTTACTCTTGACATTTTTCGGTTTTTTCAATTTTCTGGAAAATCCTATCATTAGATTTTTTTAAAAATACGATATTCTTGCTTAACTAACGTTTCTACATAGGGATTAAGCATTTAGAACGAAATCTAATGTAGGAAAATGGTACTTTACTCTTGATCGGTACGTTGGGACTTTGAAAATATTCGGGCGTTCCAAACGCTCGTCTGTTGCATCATAGCGCGTCTCGGCGCAATCGACCGATTCGCTCGACCAATTATTTTCGATTTACGGCTAAAATAAATTTTTCTCATTTTATTCAATAACATATTCTTGCTTAGATAACTTTTTTACATAGGGATTAAGCATTTAGAACGATATAATGTTTAAAATAAGGGCACTTTACTCTTGACATTTTACGGTTTTTTCAATTTTCTGAAAAATCCTATCATTAGATTTTTTTAAAAATACGATATTCTTGCTTAACTAACGTTTCTACATAGGGATTAAGCATTTAGAACGAAATCTAATGTCAGAAAATGGCACTTTACTCTTGACATTTTTCGGTTTTTTCAATTTTCTGGAAAATCCTATCATTAGATTTTTTTAAAAATACGATATTCTTGCTTAACTAACGTTTTTACATAGGGATTAAGCATTTGGAACGAAATCTAATGTAGGAAAATGGTACTTTACTCTTGATCGGTACGGTGGGACTTTGAAAATATTCGGGCGTTCCAATCGCTCGTCTGTTGCATCATAGCGCGTCTCGGCGCAATCGACCGATTCGCTCGACCCATTATTTTGGATTTACGGCTAAAATAAATTTTTCTCATTTTATTCAATAACATATTCTTGCTTAGATAACTTTTTTACATAGGGATTAAGCATTTAGAACGATATAATGTTTAAAATAAGGGCACTTTACTCTTGACATTTTACGGTTTTTTCAATTTTCTGAAAAATCCTATCATTAGATTTTTTTAAAAATACGATATTCTTGCTTAACTAACGTTTCTACATAGGGATTAAGCATTTAGAACGAAATCTAATGTCAGAAAATGGCACTTTACTCTTGACATTTTTCGGTTTTTTCAATTTTCTGGGAAATCCTACCATTAGATTTTTTTAAAAATATGATATTCTTGCTTAACTAACGTTTTTACATAGGGATTAAGCATTTAGAACGAAATCTAATGTAGGAAAATGGTACTTTACTCTTGATCGGTACGTTGGGACTTTGAAAATATTCGGGCGTTCCAAACGCTCGTCTGTTGCATCATAGCGCGTCTCGGCGCAATCGACCGATTCGCTCGATCCATTATTTTCGATTTACGGCTAAAATAAATTTTTCTCATTTTATTCAATAACATATTCCTGCTTAAATAACTTTTTTACATATGGATTAAGCATTTAGAACGATACATTGTTTAAAATAAGGGCACTTTACTCTTGACATTTTACGGTTTTTTCAATTTTCTGAAAAATCCTATCATTAGATTTTTTTAAAAATACGATATTCTTGCTTAACTAACGTTTCTACATAGGGATTAAGCATTTAGAACGAAATCTAATGTCAGAAAATGGCACTTTACTCTTGACATTTTTCGGTTTTTCCAATTTTCTGGAAAATCCTATCATTAGATTTTTTTAAAAATACGATATTCTTGCTTAACTAACGTTTCTACATAGGGATTAAGCATTTAGAACGAAATCTAATGTCAGAAAATGGCACTTTACTCTTGACATTTTTCGGTTTTTTCAATTTTCTGGAAAATCCTATCATTAGATTTTTTTAAAAATACGATATTCTTGCTTAACTAACGTTTCTACATAGGGATTAAGCATTTAGAACGAAATCTAATGTAGGAAAATGGTACTTTACTCTTGATCGGTACGTTGGGACTTTGAAAATATTCGGGCGTTCCAAACGCTCGTCTGTTGCATCATAGCGCGTCTCGGCGCAATCGACCGATTCGCTCGACCCATTATTTTCGATTTACGGCTAAAATAAATTTTTCTCATTTTATTCAATAACATATTCTTGCTTAGATAACTTTTTTACATAGGGATTAAGCATTTAGAACGATATAATGTTTAAAATAAGGGCACTTTACTCTTGACATTTTACGGTTTTTTCAATTTTCTGAAAAATCCTATCATTAGATTTTTTTAAAAATACGATATTCTTGCTTAACTAACGTTTCTACATAGGGATTAAGCATTTAGAACGAAATCTAATGTCAGAAAATGGCACTTTACTCTTGACATTTTTCGGTTTTTTCAATTTTCTGGAAAATCCTATCATTAGATTTTTTTAAAAATACGATATTCTTGCTTAACTAACGTTTCTACATAGGGATTAAGCATTTAGAACGAAATCTAATGTAGGAAAATGGTACTTTACTCTTGATCGGTACGTTGGGACTTTGAAAATATTCGGGCGTTCCAAACGCTCGTCTGTTGCATCATAGCGCGTCTCGGCGCAATCGACCGATTCGCTCGACCCATTATTTTCGATTTACGGCTAAAATAAATTTTTCTCATTTTATTCAATAACATATTCTTGCTTAGATAACTTTTTTACATAGGGATTAAGCATTTAGAACGATATAATGTTTAAAATAAGGGCACTTTACTCTTGACATTTTACGGTTTTTTCAATTTTCTGAAAAATCCTATCATTAGATTTTTTTAAAAATACGATATTCTTGCTTAACTAACGTTTCTACATAGGGATTAAGCATTTAGAACGAAATCTAATGTCAGAAAATGGCACTTTACTCTTGACATTTTTCGGTTTTTTCAATTTTCTGGAAAATCCTATCATTAGATTTTTTTAAAAATACGATATTCTTGCTTAACTAACGTTTCTACATAGGGATTAAGCATTTAGAACGAAATCTAATGTAGGAAAATGGTACTTTACTCTTGATCGGTACGTTGGGACTTTGAAAATATTCGGGCGTTCCAAACGCTCGTCTGTTGCATCATAGCGCGTCTCGGCGCAATCGACCGATTCGCTCGATCCATTATTTTCGATTTACGGCTAAAATAAATTTTTCTCATTTTATTCAATAACATATTCCTGCTTAAATAACTTTTTTACATATGGATTAAGCATTTAGAACGATACATTGTTTAAAATAAGGGCACTTTACTCTTGACATTTTACGGTTTTTTCAATTTTCTGAAAAATCCTATCATTAGATTTTTTTAAAAATACGATATTCTTGCTTAACTAACGTTTCTACATAGGGATTAAGCATTTAGAACGAAATCTAATGTCAGAAAATGGCACTTTACTCTTGACATTTTTCGGTTTTTCCAATTTTCTGGAAAATCCTATCATTAGATTTTTTTAAAAATACGATATTCTTGCTTAACTAACGTTTCTACATAGGGATTAAGCATTTAGAACGAAATCTAATGTCAGAAAATGGCACTTTACTCTTGACATTTTTCGGTTTTTTCAATTTTCTGGAAAATCCTATCATTAGATTTTTTTAAAAATACGATATTCTTGCTTAACTAACGTTTCTACATAGGGATTAAGCATTTAGAACGAAATCTAATGTAGGAAAATGGTACTTTACTCTTGATCGGTACGTTGGGACTTTGAAAATATTCGGGCGTTCCAAACGCTCGTCTGTTGCATCATAGCGCGTCTCGGCGCAATCGACCGATTCGCTCGACCCATTATTTTCGATTTACGGCTAAAATAAATTTTTCTCATTTTATTCAATAACATATTCTTGCTTAGATAACTTTTTTACATAGGGATTAAGCATTTAGAACGATATAATGTTTAAAATAAGGGCACTTTACTCTTGACATTTTACGGTTTTTTCAATTTTCTGAAAAATCCTATCATTAGATTTTTTTAAAAATACGATATTCTTGCTTAACTAACGTTTCTACATAGGGATTAAGCATTTAGAACGAAATCTAATGTCAGAAAATGGCACTTTACTCTTGACATTTTTCGGTTTTTTCAATTTTCTGGGAAATCCTACCATTAGATTTTTTTAAAAATATGATATTCTTGCTTAACTAACGTTTTTACATAGGGATTAAGCATTTAGAACGAAATCTAATGTAGGAAAATGGTACTTTACTCTTGATCGGTACGTTGGGACTTTGAAAATATTCGGGCGTTCCAATCGCTCGTCTGTTGCATCATAGCGCGTCTCGGCGCAATCGACCGATTCGCTCGATCCATTATTTTCGATTTACGGCTAAAATAAATTTTTCTCATTTTATTCAATAACATATTCCTGCTTAAGTAACTTTTTTACATATGGATTAAGCATTTAGAACGATACATTGTTTAAAATAAGGGCACTTTACTCTTGACATTTTACGGTTTTTTCAATTTTCTGAAAAATCCTATCATTAGATTTTTTTAAAAATACGATATTCTTGCTTAACTAACGTTTCTACATAGGGATTAAGCATTTAGAACGAAATCTAATGTCAGAAAATGGCACTTTACTCTTGACATTTTTCGGTTTTTCCAATTTTCTGGAAAATCCTATCATTAGATTTTTTTAAAAATACGATATTCTTGCTTAACTAACGTTTCTACATAGGGATTAAGCATTTAGAACGAAATCTAATGTAGGAAAATGGTACTTTACTCTTGATCGGTACGTTGGGACTTTGAAAATATTCGGGCGTTCCAAACGCTCGTCTGTTGCATCATAGCGCGTCTCGGCGCAATCGACCGATTCGCTCGATCCATTATTTTCGATTTACGGCTAAAATAAATTTTTCTCATTTTATTCAATAACATATTCCTGCTTAAATAACTTTTTTACATATGGATTAAGCATTTAGAACGATACATTGTTTAAAATAAGGGCACTTTACTCTTGACATTTTACGGTTTTTTCAATTTTCTGAAAAATCCTATCATTAGATTTTTTTAAAAATACGATATTCTTGCTTAACTAACGTTTCTACATAGGGATTAAGCATTTAGAACGAAATCTAATGTCAGAAAATGGCACTTTACTCTTGACATTTTTCGGTTTTTCCAATTTTCTGGAAAATCCTATCATTAGATTTTTTTAAAAATACGATATTCTTGCTTAACTAACGTTTCTACATAGGGATTAAGCATTTAGAACGAAATCTAATGTCAGAAAATGGCACTTTACTCTTGACATTTTTCGGTTTTTTCAATTTTCTGGAAAATCCTATCATTAGATTTTTTTAAAAATACGATATTCTTGCTTAACTAACGTTTCTACATAGGGATTAAGCATTTAGAACGAAATCTAATGTAGGAAAATGGTACTTTACTCTTGATCGGTACGTTGGGACTTTGAAAATATTCGGGCGTTCCAAACGCTCGTCTGTTGCATCATAGCGCGTCTCGGCGCAATCGACCGATTCGCTCGACCCATTATTTTCGATTTACGGCTAAAATAAATTTTTCTCATTTTATTCAATAACATATTCTTGCTTAGATAACTTTTTTACATAGGGATTAAGCATTTAGAACGATATAATGTTTAAAATAAGGGCACTTTACTCTTGACATTTTACGGTTTTTTCAATTTTCTGAAAAATCCTATCATTAGATTTTTTTAAAAATACGATATTCTTGCTTAACTAACGTTTCTACATAGGGATTAAGCATTTAGAACGAAATCTAATGTCAGAAAATGGCACTTTACTCTTGACATTTTTCGGTTTTTCCAATTTTCTGGAAAATCCTATCATTAGATTTTTTTAAAAATACGATATTCTTGCTTAACTAACGTTTCTACATAGGGATTAAGCATTTAGAACGAAATCTAATGTCAGAAAATGGCACTTTACTCTTGACATTTTTCGGTTTTTTCAATTTTCTGGAAAATCCTATCATTAGATTTTTTTAAAAATACGATATTCTTGCTTAACTAACGTTTCTACATAGGGATTAAGCATTTAGAACGAAATCTAATGTAGGAAAATGGTACTTTACTCTTGATCGGTACGTTGGGACTTTGAAAATATTCGGGCGTTCCAAACGCTCGTCTGTTGCATCATAGCGCGTCTCGGCGCAATCGACCGATTCGCTCGACCCATTATTTTCGATTTACGGCTAAAATAAATTTTTCTCATTTTATTCAATAACATATTCTTGCTTAGATAACTTTTTTACATAGGGATTAAGCATTTAGAACGATATAATGTTTAAAATAAGGGCACTTTACTCTTGACATTTTACGGTTTTTTCAATTTTCTGAAAAATCCTATCATTAGATTTTTTTAAAAATACGATATTCTTGCTTAACTAACGTTTCTACATAGGGATTAAGCATTTAGAACGAAATCTAATGTCAGAAAATGGCACTTTACTCTTGACATTTTTCGGTTTTTTCAATTTTCTGGGAAATCCTACCATTAGATTTTTTTAAAAATATGATATTCTTGCTTAACTAACGTTTTTACATAGGGATTAAGCATTTAGAACGAAATCTAATGTAGGAAAATGGTACTTTACTCTTGATCGGTACGTTGGGACTTTGAAAATATTCGGGCGTTCCAATCGCTCGTCTGTTGCATCATAGCGCGTCTCGGCGCAATCGACCGATTCGCTCGATCCATTATTTTCGATTTACGGCTAAAATAAATTTTTCTCATTTTATTCAATAACATATTCCTGCTTAAATAACTTTTTTACATATGGATTAAGCATTTAGAACGATACATTGTTTAAAATAAGGGCACTTTACTCTTGACATTTTACGGTTTTTTCAATTTTCTGAAAAATCCTATCATTAGATTTTTTTAAAAATACGATATTCTTGCTTAACTAACGTTTCTACATAGGGATTAAGCATTTAGAACGAAATCTAATGTCAGAAAATGGCACTTTACTCTTGACATTTTTCGGTTTTTCCAATTTTCTGGAAAATCCTATCATTAGATTTTTTTAAAAATACGATATTCTTGCTTAACTAACGTTTTTACATAGGGATTAAGCATTTAGAACGAAATCTAATGTAGGAAAATGGTACTTTACTCTTGATCGGTACGTTGGGACTTTGAAAATATTCGGGCGTACGCGGCGCGCTCGGCGCTTCGAACAGCTCCGGTGTCCCCATTATTTTCGATTTACGGCTAAAATAAATTTTTCTAATTTTTTTCAATAACATATTCTTGCTTAGATAACTTTTTTACATAGGGATTAAGCATTTAGAACGATATAATGTTTAAAATAAGGGCACTTTACTCTTGACATTTTACGGTTTTTTCAATTTTCTGAAAAATCCTATCATTAGATTTTTTTAAAAATACGATATTCTTGCTTAACTAACGTTTCTACATAGGGATTAAGCATTTAGAACGAAATCTAATGTCAGAAAATGGCACTTTACTCTTGACATTTTTCGGTTTTTCCAATTTTCTGGAAAATCCTATCATTAGATTTTTTTAAAAATACGATATTCTTGCTTAACTAACGTTTTTACATAGGGATTAAGCATTTAGAACGAAATCTAATGTAGGAAAATGGTCCTTTACTCTTGATCGGTACGTTGGGACTTTGAAAATATTCGGCCGTACGCGGCGCGTCTCGGCGCTTCGAACAGCTCCGGTGTCCCCATTATTTTCGATTTACGGCTAAAATAAATTTTTCTAATTTTTTTCAATTACATATTCTTGCTTAAATAACTTTTTTACATAGGGATTAAGCATTTAGAACGATATAATGTTTAAAATAAGGGCACTTTACTCTTGACATTTTACGGTTTTTTCAATTTTCTGAAAAATCCTATCATTAGATTTTTTTAAAAATACGATATTCTTGCTTAACTAACGTTTCTACATAGGGATTAAGCATTTAGAACGAAATCTAATGTCAGAAAATGGCACTTTACTCTTGACATTTTTCGGTTTTTCCAATTTTCTGGAAAATCCTATCATTAGATTTTTTTAAAAATACGATATTCTTGCTTAACTAACGTTTTTACATAGGGATTAAGCATTTAGAACGAAATCTAATGTAGGAAAATGGTCCTTTACTCTTGATCGGTACGTTGGGACTTTGAAAATATTCGGCCGTACGCGGCGCGTCTCGGCGCTTCGAACAGCTCCGGTGTCCCCATTATTTTCGATTTACGGCTAAAATAAATTTTTCTAATTTTTTTCAATTACATATTCTTGCTTAAATAACTTTTTTACATAGGGATTAAGCATTTAGAACGACATGTTGTTTAAAATAATGGTACTTTACTCTTGTGATTTTTCGGTTTTTTTTGATTATTTTGAAAAATAAATTTTTGTAATTTTTTTAAATACGATATTCGTGATCAGTGAACGATTTCACATATGGATTAAGCATTTAGAATCGTGCGGAAGCGTTATTAAAAAAGTTTACTCGATGCGATGGGACTTTGAAAAGTTTGTGAAAATTTTCATATTGGGAAAAAATGTGTAATTTTTTGTCTAGTTTACGGTAGTGTAATTTATTTTAATGTTTACTATAAATTTTTTTTTCGTTCGTTCACGCGCTATGTTACAACAGCACGGCCGGGCGGTCTGTTGCCGCGGCGGTTTACACTCATAAGCGCGCGTGCTATTCGGCCGGCGGCGCCGGCGTCCTTGCCGGCCGTTCGGTATCTATAAGAGATACACGGTCCGTGCGAGGCGGACGGAGCAGAGCGGGTTTTGGGCCAATTCTACGATCTCGGTCGAGAAGCTGTCTCAGAGCTCCTTCGGGGCTTCGGTCCTGACTGTTTCGTGCCGTTTACGTTACGGACTTTTCTCCACACAGCGTGGCCACGGGTCGGTGTCTTTGACCGAATGGCCCATATGTGGCAAGCCCTACGGGGTTGGTTACCCGTATGCACTTTGTATGTATACTCGTACTCACTGAGCAATCGACTCTTCTGTCCGAGCGATGGAAAAATTTTTTAAAATGCATCTGTAAGATTTGGAAGCAAATCGTACCAATTGAAAACTGTGGCTAAAATGAATAGCCCAGTGGAGAGAGAAAACTATCAAAAAACTGATTTTTTAAATCAAGAGGTGTCAGAAATCGAAATGCCTAGCGCGAGCGGAAGAACACGCTTTCTCGCCAGTCCAGCATGTGTCCTGTCCGTTCTTCCTCGGCTTGCCGATTTTGCCCAGATCAGAGGTTTCGTGCTTCCGGCGGTCAGAAGATCAGCGTGAGCGTACGCGCTTCCACGACTATGGCATCACCCATGTACTTTTTCCTTTGAATATATTTGAGTACATAAAAAATATTAAAACATATAGAGAGAACTGTGTCTTGGATCTTAAAAATTTGTCAATAGCGATGATATATTATTACTTAACTTGAAGTATTTGTACGTTTTAGCTGGGACGTACATTTATCTTACAAGATGTTAATAGCGAGACTCTTGAAGATAAAATTATCTTGTGA
>NW_027476183.1:412500-415000 GCF_051020955.1 Megalopta genalis | reverse complement strand
GGGATGTGGTGTGGTGGAGAAGAGTTGGGCCCGACCAGATCATTCGTGCGTGATTTACACGGCAGACGTGTGTACTACACGTATTAGGCCTTTGATCTGCGTTGCGTAGGCCATCTTCCTTCCAAGACACACACGTGTTGGGGTTTGTGTGATTTTATGATAGTGCCTCAACACGGAAAAATAAGCGTACGAGAAGAGTTGGGCCCGACCAGATCATTCGTGCGTGATTTATACACGGCCAGACGCGTATTATATTACACGTATTAGGCCTTTGATCTGCGTTGCGTAGGCCATCTTCTCGATAGAGAGAAAGCCAATGTATTCTTTTTTCTTTCTTTACACACACACACACAGTTGTAGTAGGACAGGGAGGGATGCGAGCGTGCTAATCACGCTTCCTCAAGTCTTCGCTGTGGTGTAAAAAAAAAAGAAAAAAAGGAATCGTTGGGAAAGTCCAAAGGACGAAAATATCGGGCAGTCTGAAGATAACTTAATGCTCGTTTACATTGGTATCAAGAGAGACCGGCTTGTGTAGCTCGTTTCAATGCTGTGTCGTTGTCATTGACACCCTACTCTGTTGCGCGCTAGTGGCAGCATGAGCGTGGGACGTATATATATATGACACCCAGCTAGAGCCGGCCGTGAGTCCGTCCGGTGTAAATAACGACGAAAGGAGAGAGAAACTTTTCGAATCCAGTATCGGGTTGATAATTGTCCAGTTTGAATATCCATATCCCCGTCGTTTTTGGAGGTGATATACTCTCTGTGTTTCTTCGATAGAAGGCTTTTCAATGTTCTATTCGCTCCGACCGTCGAACTTGCAAGAAAACAGTGGTTTTGGATTTGCTCGTACATATATATATGGTTTCGACGGAAATATCTCGTTCTTTAAGGGACAATTATGTCGTTGTACGACGACTCCCGAATCTCCTTCGCGCGCTGGTTGGAGCTCTTCGGGTATCGGCTTGTTCCGAAATATAACACAAAAATGTGGTGGATAGCAAATACACATTATATATATATGAGAGAATAAAAGGGAAAAATTACCCTGAACGGTGGATCACTTGGCTCGTGGGTCGATGAAGAACGCAGCTAATTGCGCGTCAACGTGTGAACTGCAGGACACATGAACATCGACATTTCGAACGCACATTGCGGTCCACGGATACAATTCCTGGACCACGCCTGGCTGAGGGTCGTTTACGTACTTATAAACTGCTTGCGTTGATGGCACTTGTTGCCTATATACGTACGAGCGAATGATGGGCGCTTCGTCGGCGTTTGTCGCGGTCCTATGAATATTGAGAAATTTTACGTACGTCTAACAGTCTTCGAGAGAGATGGAAATCGTGTTCGAACTAGCGTGAGTGTGGAAGGCGGTGTCGTGTGTCGTATATGTTTTATATACGTCCGCCCGTCTGAAACACCGCTTCGAAGCGGTGACAAAATCTTTTTCGGGACGATTCGTATCCGTAGAACTATCGAGATTTCACTGGTACATTTTCAACGCGCTCCCGACGTCGCCTGAAATGAAACGAGATGGGTTTAACCCACGAAAGCGTACTACACGAGTCTGTCCTATGTGAAGACTGTGTACAGAGATCGAACGAACGCATGAAAGAAATTGAACGAAAGAACACATAACCCGCAAAAATATAGAGTAGAATTGTGACCGTTGCTTCGAATTTGAATTTATATGTATATATATATCATAGCCCCAGGGAGTGGAACCTATGAGTGTGGAAGGATGTCTCTTACCGTTATGTTGCCAGAGGAAAAAAAGTCTCTCTCTTCGTACGACACATTTGTGTACGAATTGTATCGATGGCTATATAGATCCGATGTTGCACATATTCTGAGTAAAGAACACCCCACCCGGGTTACCGTCCTAAAACTCTTCTATTGGTGTGGCTATGATGTGTGTGTCAACGCAATCGCGAGTCTGGTTCTACGGGAAAACCGTTTGTCGGTCGCCCCATATATCTTTTTGTTCTCTTCAAATGATCGAATAGCGAAACCGCACGAGATCAATCGGTCGTCTAGTCCCCGAAAGTACTTTTCGGACGGACGTTAAAGTTATACCGATTGTAATCGTCTTGCGAGTGTTTCGAAGATCTATATTTGGAGAGGATATCGAATTTTATAAAAGATATATTGGTGAGGCGCGATAAACGGTTTTTTTTTTGCTTTAAGGGTTTTTTGTGTTTTTTTTATTTTTTTTTTTTTTTTGTGTTGCTCTGTACACGTTTCGCAAAATGCTTTCGGGGGGGGAAGCTCTGAAAAAATTTTTTTTCACGTTCCGACGACCTCAGAGTAGGCGAGATTACCCGCTGAATTTAAGCATATTACTAAGCGGAGGAAAAGAAACTAACCAGGATTTCCTTAGTAGCGGCGAGCGAACAGGAATTAGCCCAGCACTGAATCCCGCGGAGTTCCGCCGTTGGGAAATGTAGTGTTCAGGAGGGTCAATTTATCCCGTAACGTCGCAACCGCGTCCAAG
>NW_027476183.1:407500-410000 GCF_051020955.1 Megalopta genalis | reverse complement strand
CGGCCGCCATTCAACGCTCAGCTCAGAACTGGCACGGACTAGGGGAATCCGACTGTCTAATTAAAACAAAGCATTGCGATGGCCCCCACGGGTGTTGACGCAATGTGATTTCTGCCCAGTGCTCTGAATGTCAACGTGAAGAAATTCAAAAAAGCGCGGGTAAACGGCGGGAGTAACTATGACTCTCTTAAGGGGAGTTATAGTTGCAGGGACGGTGATGCGCAATATAGACCTCTTGTTAGGTCCATTAGCCTCTCCCGTCCAAGTCTTCCCCACCTCCTATAGGTACCTGCCGGGTCATGCCAACGGGGTTCAGGCGAAAGGCTCGCTTTAAGGGCCTTTGGGCCCATGCACCTGCCCCCCGCCTTCGGGCCGGAGCGAGTCGGCGACACGATTTATCGTGTCGTCCGGGGGAGGGTGGAGCTCTTTAGCTCCCCGGTGCGGCGGGCTGCCACCCCGTCGCACTGGTTTGTCTACAGGCCCAAAAAGAAGAGTTGATAATTATAATCTCCGGCGAGGGCCTCGGCTCGCCGGACCTGTAGACGAGGCCGTGGCAGCCGCGCCGCCGGTTCCTACCCCACTGCGGCCTCCCGCCCCCGCCCCAGCCTTTGTTCCGCCGAGCCCAATTCCACCACCGACCATCAGTGGTATAGATCCAGGGCCCTCCGGGGCGCGCGTCCCGCTGACCGGCACATTCATGTGTCCGGACTGTTGCCGCACCTTCCCCTCCAAGATTGGATTGGGGGTCCACCGACGTCGCATGCATCCGGACGAGATGAACGCGGAAGTCGACATTGAGCGAGTCAAAAAGCGTTGGAGCGCTGAAGAACTGCGCTTGATGGCGAGGGAGGAAGCACTTGCCGCCACCAGGGGAGTACGGTTCATCAATCAACACCTGATGGCCGTGCTCCCCATGGGACGCACCCTTGAGTCAATCAAGGGTGCGAGGCGTGGAGCGGACTACAAAAATCTTGTAGCCCAAGCGCTCCACGCCCTCCAGGTGGCGGATCACCAACCAGGTGGTTCCTCCCTCCGTTCCGACACGGTTGAGATCCGTGATGATCCGCCGCGGAACGAGGATGTGATGGGTCCAACACCACCTTCGGACCCATCACACCTGCCATCGCCTCGCTCAATGCAGGGGAGTGAGAGCCCGCATGATGGATTTCGGACGGCTATCCGGGAACTCCTTCCCGAGGTCGTCCGTATCCAGGGGTTCGGCGCACTCGCGCTCGTTGGAGTCGCAAACAACCTCCTCCACGGGCGCGATGTTGCTGCCGGACTCCATGCGTGGCTCCAGGGTGTTTTCCCTGTTCCTCCCCTGAGACGACCGCGACCTCCTTGTCCGGATGCATCCATCAGGGTGCCGAAGAAGCGGCAGCGTCGCCGGGATTATGCCCGCGTGCAAACGCTCTTTAAGACAAATATGTCTAGAGCGGCCAGGGAGATCCTCGACGGGGGACCTGGGACACGTTCCCCAGATGTCGCGGCCATGGCTGCGCACTGGGGACCATTCGTGTCCCAGGAGTCCACCCCCGTCGAGCAGTCTAGGCGTTTACCACCAACGCCCTCCCTGGCGCACGTGTGGCACCCGGTGACCTGTGACGACGTCACGTCTGTCACAGTTGCCAATTCTTCGGCACCCGGTATTGATGGCATCACGGCGAGGCAGTGGAAGGCAGTTCCGACGAGCATCAAAGCCGTCTTCTTCAGCGCCGTGCTCGCATCGGGTGGTTTCCCTCCGGAAATGCTAATTAGCCGGACCGTGTTCGTTCCCAAGAAGGATGGGTCTTCTGACCCAAATGACTTCCGCCCACTAAGCATCGCATCGGTCATCGTTCGCCATCTCCACAAGATCCTGGCCAAACGTCTCCGTGCGGCCAGGCTTGTGGACGTTAGGCAGCGATGCTTAGATGATGGGTGCGCGGAGAATATAGCTGTGCTGGCTTCGCTGCTCGAAGACGCGCGGAGACGTCTAAGAGAGATCCATGTGGTCTCATTAGACGTCGCCAAGGCGTTCGATGCGGTGAGCCATCACGCTATATCCTCCGTGTTGGGACGAACCGGTCTGCCGGAGGGATTGGTTAGCTACACCACCCGGCTATATGCGAATAGCACCACGGTGTTTGAGGTTGACGGCGCTCGTTCGGAGCCCTTCCACGTAAGCAGGGGTGTGAGGCAGGGGGATCCCCTCTCCACGCTCCTGTTTTGCCTCGTCGTTGATGAGGTACTAAGATCGGTACCTAGCGACGTCGGTTACGAGATCGAGGGCTGTCGGGTGAATGCGTTCGCATACGCCGACGATATAGTCCTCGTCTCGTCGACCAGGTTGGGTATGACCGCAGCCCTACGTGAGGTTGAGGCCCGGGCTAAGGAACAGGGGCTCTCGTTCAATGCACGCAAATGCGTGAGTCTCTCCATCGTGCCTGCCGGTAAGCAGAAGAAATACAAGGTCCTGGTCGATCCCCAGTATCGTCTTGCCGGTGGCGAGGAGATTAAA
>NW_027476183.1:380000-402500 GCF_051020955.1 Megalopta genalis | reverse complement strand
AAGTATACGGCTGTGTAGCGGGGATCAAAACGAGTAATTTCATGTATAAAGTTTAATTAATCTCCCAATAGTTTGCGGGGAAACATCGATTATTCCGATCTAGAAAGAGACAGAGATAGACGATCCGCGTTATGTTAAATATCTCAAGGTTACCGATTCCACAAAATTATAAAAAGTATACGGCTGTGTAGCGGGGATCAAACCGAGTAATTTCGTGTATAAAGTTTAATTAATATCCCATTAGTTTGCCGGGAAACATCGATAATTCCGATCTAGAAAGAGACAGAGACAGTCGATCCGCGTTATGTTAAATATCTCAAGGTTACCGATTCCACAAAATTATAAAAAGTATACGGCTGTGTAGCGGGGATCAAACCGAGTAATTTCGTGTATAAAGTTTAATTAATATCCCATTAGTTTGCCGGGAAACATCGATTATTCCGATCTAGAAAGAGACAGAGACAGTCGATCCGCGTTATGTTAAATATTTCAAGGTTCCCGATTCCACAAAATTATAAAAAGTATACGGCTGTGTAGCGGGGATCAAAACGAGTAATTTCGTGTATAAAGTTTAATTAATATCCCATTACTTTGCCGGGAAACATCGATTATTCCGATCTAGAAAGAGACAGAGATAGACGATCCGCGTTATGTTAAATATCTCCAGGTTACCGATTCCACAAAATTATAAAAAGTATACGGCTGTGTAGCGGGGATCAAAACGAGTAATTTCATGTATAAAGTTTAATTAATCTCCCAATAGTTTGCGGGGAAACATCGATTCTTCCGATCTAGAAAGAGACAGAGACAGTCGATCCGCGTTATGTTAAATATTTCAAGGTTCCCGATTCCACAAAATTATAAACAGTATACGGCTGTGTAGCAGGGATCAAAACGAGTAGTTTCGTGTATAAAGTTTAATTAATATCCCATTACTTTGCCGGGAAACATCGATTATTCCGATCTAGAAAGAGACAGAGATAGTCGATCCGCGTTATGTTAAATATTTCAAGGTTACCGATTCCACAAAATTATAAAAAGTATACGGCTGTGTAGCGGGGATCAAAACGAGTAATTTCATGTATAAAGTTTAATTAATCTCCCAATAGTTTGCCGGGAAACATCGATTATTCCGATCTAGAAAGAGACAGAGATAGTCGATCCGCGTTATGTTAAATATCTCCAGGTTACCGATTCCACAAAATTATAAAAAGTATACGGCTGTGTAGCGGGGATCAAAACGAGTAATTTCGTGTATAAAGTTTAATTAATATCCCATTACTTTGCCGGGAAACATCGATTATTCCGATCTAGAAAGAGACAGAGACAGTCGATCCGCGTTATGTTAAATATTTCAAGGTTCCCGATTCCACAAAATTATAAAAAGTATACGGCTGTGTAGCAGGGATCAAAACGAGTAGTTTCGTGTATAAAGTTTAATTAATATCCCATTAGTTTGCCGGGAAACATCGATTATTCCGATCTAGAAAGAAACAGAGACAGTCGATCCGCGTTATGTTAAATATCTCCAGGTTACCGATTCCACAAAATTATAAAAAGTATACGGCTGTGTAGCGGGGATCAAAACGAGTAATTTCATGTATAAAGTTTAATTAATCTCCCAATAGTTTGCCGGGAAACATCGATTATTCCGATCTAGAAAGAGACAGAGATAGTCGATCCGCGTTATGTTAAATATCTCCAGGTTACCGATTCCACAAAATTATAAAAAGTATACGGCTGTGTAGCGGGGATCAAAACGAGTAATTTCATGTATAAAGTTTAATTAATCTCCCAATAGTTTGCCGGGAAACATCGATTATTCCGATCTAGAAAGAGACAGAGATAGTCGATCCGCGTTATGTTAAATATTGCAAGGTTCCCGATTCCACAAAATTATAAAAAGTATACGGCTGTGTAGCAGGGATCAAAACGAGTAATTTCGTGTATAAAGTTTAATTAATATCCCATTAGTTTGCCGGGAAACATCAATACTTCGATCGCGCGAGAGAGACAGAGAAACGAACAGTCTTTTTTTCGATTTACGGCTAAAATAAATTTTTCTCATTTTATGCAATAACATATTCTTGCTTAAATAACTTTTTTACATATGGATTAAGCATTTAGAACGATACATTGTTTAAAATAAGGGCACTTTACTCTTGACATTTTACGGTTTTTTCAATTTTCTGAAAAATCCTATCATTAGATTTTTTTAAAAATACGATATTCTTGCTTAACTAACGTTTCTACATAGGGATTAAGCATTTAGAACGAAATCTAATGTCAGAAAATGGCACTTTACTCTTGACATTTTTCGGTTTTTTCAATTTTCTGGGAAATCCTACCATTAGATTTTTTTAAAAATATGATATTCTTGCTTAACTAACGTTTTTACATAGGGATTAAGCATTTAGAACGAAATCTAATGTAGGAAAATGGTACTTTACTCTTGATCGGTACGTTGGGACTTTGAAAATATTCGGGCGTTCCAATCGCTCGTCTGTTGCATCATAGCGCGTCTCGGCGCAATCGACCGATTCGCCCGACCCATTATTTTGGATTTACGGCTAAAATAAATTTTTCTCATTTTATTCAATAACATATTCTTGCTTAGATAACTTTTTTACATAGGGATTAAGCATTTAGAACGATATAATGTTTAAAATAAGGGCACTTTACTCTTGACATTTTACGGTTTTTTCAATTTTCTGAAAAATCCTATCATTAGATTTTTTTAAAAATACGATATTCTTGCTTAACTAACGTTTTTACATAGGGATTAAGCATTTAGAACGAAATCTAATGTCAGAAAATGGCACTTTACTCTTGACATTTTTCGGTTTTTTCAATTTTCTGGAAAATCCTATCATTAGATTTTTTTAAAAATACGATATTCTTGCTTAACTAACGTTTCTACATAGGGATTAAGCATTTAGAACGAAATCTAATGTAGGAAAATGGTACTTTACTCTTGATCGGTACGTTGGGACTTTGAAAATATTCGGGCGTTCCAATCGCTCGTCTGTTGCATCATAGCGCGTCTCGGCGCAATCGACCGATTCGCTCGATCCATTATTTTCGATTTACGGCTAAAATAAATTTTTCTCATTTTATTCAATAACATATTCCTGCTTAAATAACTTTTTTACATATGGATTAAGCATTTAGAACGATACATTGTTTAAAATAAGGGCACTTTACTCTTGACATTTTACGGTTTTTTCAATTTTCTGAAAAATCCTATCATTAGATTTTTTTAAAAATACGATATTCTTGCTTAACTAACGTTTCTACATAGGGATTAAGCATTTAGAACGAAATCTAATGTCAGAAAATGGCACTTTACTCTTGACATTTTTCGGTTTTTCCAATTTTCTGGAAAATCCTATCATTAGATTTTTTTAAAAATACGATATTCTTGCTTAACTAACGTTTTTACATAGGGATTAAGCATTTAGAACGAAATCTAATGTAGGAAAATGGTACTTTACTCTTGATCGGTACGTTGGGACTTGGAAAATATTCGGGCGTACGCGGCGCGCTCGGCGCTTCGAACAGCTTCGGTGTCCCCATTATTTTCGATTTACGGCTAAAATAAATTTTTCTAATTTTTTTCAATAACATATTCTTGCTTAAATAACTTTTTTACATAGGGATTAAGCATTTAGAACGATACATTGTTTAAAATAATGGCACTTTACTCTTGACATTTTACAGTTTTTTCAATTTTCTGAAAAATCCTATCATTAGATTTTTTTAAAAATACGATATTCTTGCTTAACTAACGTTTCTACATAGGGATTAAGCATTTAGAACGAAATCTAATGTCAGAAAATGGCACTTTACTCTTGACATTTTTCGGTTTTTTCAATTTTCTGGGAAATCCTATCATTAGATTTTTTTAAAAATACGATATTCTTGCTTAACTAACGTTTCTACATAGGGATTAAGCATTTAGAACGAAATCTAATGTAGGAAAATGGTACTTTACTCTTGATCGGTACGGTGGGACTTTGAAAATATTCGGGCGTTCCAATCGCTCGTCTGTTGCATCATAGCGCGTCTCGGCGCAATCGACCGATTCGCCCGACCCATTATTTTGGATTTACGGCTAAAATAAATTTTTCTCATTTTATTCAATAACATATTCTTGCTTAGATAACTTTTTTACATAGGGATTAAGCATTTAGAACGATATAATGTTTAAAATAAGGGCACTTTACTCTTGACATTTTACGGTTTTTTCAATTTTCTGAAAAATCCTATCATTAGATTTTTTTAAAAATACGATATTCTTGCTTAACTAACGTTTCTACATAGGGATTAAGCATTTAGAACGAAATCTAATGTCAGAAAATGGCACTTTACTCTTGACATTTTTCGGTTTTTTCAATTTTCTGGAAAATCCTATCATTAGATTTTTTTAAAAATACGATATTCTTGCTTAACTAACGTTTCTACATAGGGATTAAGCATTTAGAACGAAATCTAATGTAGGAAAATGGTACTTTACTCTTGATCGGTACGGTGGGACTTTGAAAATATTCGGGCGTTCCAATCGCTCGTCTGTTGCATCATAGCGCGTCTCGGCGCAATCGACCGATTCGCTCGACCCATTATTTTGGATTTACGGCTAAAATAAATTTTTCTCATTTTATTCAATAACATATTCTTGCTTAGATAACTTTTTTACATAGGGATTAAGCATTTAGAACGATATAATGTTTAAAATAAGGGCACTTTACTCTTGACATTTTACGGTTTTTTCAATTTTCTGAAAAATCCTATCATTAGATTTTTTTAAAAATACGATATTCTTGCTTAACTAACGTTTCTACATAGGGATTAAGCATTTAGAACGAAATCTAATGTCAGAAAATGGCACTTTACTCTTGACATTTTTCGGTTTTTTCAATTTTCTGGAAAATCCTATCATTAGATTTTTTTAAAAATACGATATTCTTGCTTAACTAACGTTTCTACATAGGGATTAAGCATTTAGAACGAAATCTAATGTAGGAAAATGGTACTTTACTCTTGATCGGTACGTTGGGACTTTGAAAATATTCGGGCGTTCCAAACGCTCGTCTGTTGCATCATAGCGCGTCTCGGCGCAATCGACCGATTCGCTCGACCCATTATTTTCGATTTACGGCTAAAATAAATTTTTCTCATTTTATTCAATAACATATTCTTGCTTAGATAACTTTTTTACATAGGGATTAAGCATTTAGAACGATATAATGTTTAAAATAAGGGCACTTTACTCTTGACATTTTACGGTTTTTTCAATTTTCTGAAAAATCCTATCATTAGATTTTTTTAAAAATACGATATTCTTGCTTAACTAACGTTTCTACATAGGGATTAAGCATTTAGAACGAAATCTAATGTCAGAAAATGGCACTTTACTCTTGACATTTTTCGGTTTTTTCAATTTTCTGGAAAATCCTATCATTAGATTTTTTTAAAAATACGATATTCTTGCTTAACTAACGTTTCTACATAGGGATTAAGCATTTAGAACGAAATCTAATGTAGGAAAATGGTACTTTACTCTTGATCGGTACGTTGGGACTTTGAAAATATTCGGGCGTTCCAAACGCTCGTCTGTTGCATCATAGCGCGTCTCGGCGCAATCGACCGATTCGCTCGACCCATTATTTTCGATTTACGGCTAAAATAAATTTTTCTCATTTTATTCAATAACATATTCTTGCTTAGATAACTTTTTTACATATGGATTAAGCATTTAGAACGATATAATGTTTAAAATAAGGGCACTTTACTCTTGACATTTTACGGTTTTTTCAATTTTCTGAAAAATCCTATCATTAGATTTTTTTAAAAATACGATATTCTTGCTTAACTAACGTTTCTACATAGGGATTAAGCATTTAGAACGAAATCTAATGTCAGAAAATGGCACTTTACTCTTGACATTTTTCGGTTTTTCCAATTTTCTGGAAAATCCTACCATTAGATTTTTTTAAAAATATGATATTCTTGCTTAACTAACGTTTTTACATAGGGATTAAGCATTTAGAACGAAATCTAATGTAGGAAAATGGTACTTTACTCTTGATCGGTACGTTGGGACTTTGAAAATATTCGGGCGTTCCAAACGCTCGTCTGTTGCATCATAGCGCGTCTCGGCGCAATCGACCGATTCGCTCGACCAATTATTTTCGATTTACGGCTAAAATAAATTTTTCTCATTTTATTCAATAACATATTCTTGCTTAGATAACTTTTTTACATAGGGATTAAGCATTTAGAACGATATAATGTTTAAAATAAGGGCACTTTACTCTTGACATTTTACGGTTTTTTCAATTTTCTGAAAAATCCTATCATTAGATTTTTTTAAAAATACGATATTCTTGCTTAACTAACGTTTCTACATAGGGATTAAGCATTTAGAACGAAATCTAATGTCAGAAAATGGCACTTTACTCTTGACATTTTTCGGTTTTTTCAATTTTCTGGAAAATCCTATCATTAGATTTTTTTAAAAATACGATATTCTTGCTTAACTAACGTTTCTACATAGGGATTAAGCATTTAGAACGAAATCTAATGTAGGAAAATGGTACTTTACTCTTGATCGGTACGTTGGGACTTTGAAAATATTCGGGCGTTCCAAACGCTCGTCTGTTGCATCATAGCGCGTCTCGGCGCAATCGACCGATTCGCTCGACCCATTATTTTCGATTTACGGCTAAAATAAATTTTTCTCATTTTATTCAATAACATATTCTTGCTTAGATAACTTTTTTACATAGGGATTAAGCATTTAGAACGATATAATGTTTAAAATAAGGGCACTTTACTCTTGACATTTTACGGTTTTTTCAATTTTCTGAAAAATCCTATCATTAGATTTTTTTAAAAATACGATATTCTTGCTTAACTAACGTTTCTACATAGGGATTAAGCATTTAGAACGAAATCTAATGTCAGAAAATGGCACTTTACTCTTGACATTTTTCGGTTTTTTCAATTTTCTGGAAAATCCTATCATTAGATTTTTTTAAAAATACGATATTCTTGCTTAACTAACGTTTCTACATAGGGATTAAGCATTTAGAACGAAATCTAATGTAGGAAAATGGTACTTTACTCTTGATCGGTACGTTGGGACTTTGAAAATATTCGGGCGTTCCAAACGCTCGTCTGTTGCATCATAGCGCGTCTCGGCGCAATCGACCGATTCGCTCGACCAATTATTTTCGATTTACGGCTAAAATAAATTTTTCTCATTTTATTCAATAACATATTCTTGCTTAGATAACTTTTTTACATAGGGATTAAGCATTTAGAACGATATAATGTTTAAAATAAGGGCACTTTACTCTTGACATTTTACGGTTTTTTCAATTTTCTGAAAAATCCTATCATTAGATTTTTTTAAAAATACGATATTCTTGCTTAACTAACGTTTCTACATAGGGATTAAGCATTTAGAACGAAATCTAATGTCAGAAAATGGCACTTTACTCTTGACATTTTTCGGTTTTTTCAATTTTCTGGAAAATCCTATCATTAGATTTTTTTAAAAATACGATATTCTTGCTTAACTAACGTTTCTACATAGGGATTAAGCATTTAGAACGAAATCTAATGTAGGAAAATGGTACTTTACTCTTGATCGGTACGTTGGGACTTTGAAAATATTCGGGCGTTCCAAACGCTCGTCTGTTGCATCATAGCGCGTCTCGGCGCAATCGACCGATTCGCTCGACCCATTATTTTCGATTTACGGCTAAAATAAATTTTTCTCATTTTATTCAATAACATATTCTTGCTTAGATAACTTTTTTACATAGGGATTAAGCATTTAGAACGATATAATGTTTAAAATAAGGGCACTTTACTCTTGACATTTTACGGTTTTTTCAATTTTCTGAAAAATCCTATCATTAGATTTTTTTAAAAATACGATATTCTTGCTTAACTAACGTTTCTACATAGGGATTAAGCATTTAGAACGAAATCTAATGTCAGAAAATGGCACTTTACTCTTGACATTTTTCGGTTTTTTCAATTTTCTGGAAAATCCTATCATTAGATTTTTTTAAAAATACGATATTCTTGCTTAACTAACGTTTCTACATAGGGATTAAGCATTTAGAACGAAATCTAATGTAGGAAAATGGTACTTTACTCTTGATCGGTACGTTGGGACTTTGAAAATATTCGGGCGTTCCAAACGCTCGTCTGTTGCATCATAGCGCGTCTCGGCGCAATCGACCGATTCGCTCGACCAATTATTTTGGATTTACGGCTAAAATAAATTTTTCTCATTTTATTCAATAACATATTCTTGCTTAGATAACTTTTTTACATAGGGATTAAGCATTTAGAACGATATAATGTTTAAAATAAGGGCACTTTACTCTTGACATTTTACGGTTTTTTCAATTTTCTGAAAAATCCTATCATTAGATTTTTTTAAAAATACGATATTCTTGCTTAACTAACGTTTCTACATAGGGATTAAGCATTTAGAACGAAATCTAATGTCAGAAAATGGCACTTTACTCTTGACATTTTTCGGTTTTTTCAATTTTCTGGAAAATCCTATCATTAGATTTTTTTAAAAATACGATATTCTTGCTTAACTAACGTTTTTACATAGGGATTAAGCATTTGGAACGAAATCTAATGTAGGAAAATGGTACTTTACTCTTGATCGGTACGGTGGGACTTTGAAAATATTCGGGCGTTCCAATCGCTCGTCTGTTGCATCATAGCGCGTCTCGGCGCAATCGACCGATTCGCTCGACCCATTATTTTGGATTTACGGCTAAAATAAATTTTTCTCATTTTATTCAATAACATATTCTTGCTTAGATAACTTTTTTACATAGGGATTAAGCATTTAGAACGATATAATGTTTAAAATAAGGGCACTTTACTCTTGACATTTTACGGTTTTTTCAATTTTCTGAAAAATCCTATCATTAGATTTTTTTAAAAATACGATATTCTTGCTTAACTAACGTTTCTACATAGGGATTAAGCATTTAGAACGAAATCTAATGTCAGAAAATGGCACTTTACTCTTGACATTTTTCGGTTTTTTCAATTTTCTGGGAAATCCTACCATTAGATTTTTTTAAAAATATGATATTCTTGCTTAACTAACGTTTTTACATAGGGATTAAGCATTTAGAACGAAATCTAATGTAGGAAAATGGTACTTTACTCTTGATCGGTACGTTGGGACTTTGAAAATATTCGGGCGTTCCAAACGCTCGTCTGTTGCATCATAGCGCGTCTCGGCGCAATCGACCGATTCGCTCGATCCATTATTTTCGATTTACGGCTAAAATAAATTTTTCTCATTTTATTCAATAACATATTCCTGCTTAAATAACTTTTTTACATATGGATTAAGCATTTAGAATGATACATTGTTTAAAATAAGGGCACTTTACTCTTGACATTTTACGGTTTTTTCAATTTTCTGAAAAATCCTATCATTAGATTTTTTTAAAAATACGATATTCTTGCTTAACTAACGTTTCTACATAGGGATTAAGCATTTAGAACGAAATCTAATGTCAGAAAATGGCACTTTACTCTTGACATTTTTCGGTTTTTCCAATTTTCTGGAAAATCCTATCATTAGATTTTTTAAAAATACGATATTCTTGCTTAACTAACGTTTCTACATAGGGATTAAGCATTTAGAACGAAATCTAATGTCAGAAAATGGCACTTTACTCTTGACATTTTTCGGTTTTTTCAATTTTCTGGAAAATCCTATCATTAGATTTTTTTAAAAATACGATATTCTTGCTTAACTAACGTTTCTACATAGGGATTAAGCATTTAGAACGAAATCTAATGTAGGAAAATGGTACTTTACTCTTGATCGGTACGTTGGGACTTTGAAAATATTCGGGCGTTCCAAACGCTCGTCTGTTGCATCATAGCGCGTCTCGGCGCAATCGACCGATTCGCTCGACCCATTATTTTCGATTTACGGCTAAAATAAATTTTTCTCATTTTATTCAATAACATATTCTTGCTTAGATAACTTTTTTACATAGGGATTAAGCATTTAGAACGATATAATGTTTAAAATAAGGGCACTTTACTCTTGACATTTTACGGTTTTTTCAATTTTCTGAAAAATCCTATCATTAGATTTTTTTAAAAATACGATATTCTTGCTTAACTAACGTTTCTACATAGGGATTAAGCATTTAGAACGAAATCTAATGTCAGAAAATGGCACTTTACTCTTGACATTTTTCGGTTTTTTCAATTTTCTGGAAAATCCTATCATTAGATTTTTTTAAAAATACGATATTCTTGCTTAACTAACGTTTCTACATAGGGATTAAGCATTTAGAACGAAATCTAATGTAGGAAAATGGTACTTTACTCTTGATCGGTACGTTGGGACTTTGAAAATATTCGGGCGTTCCAAACGCTCGTCTGTTGCATCATAGCGCGTCTCGGCGCAATCGACCGATTCGCTCGATCCATTATTTTCGATTTACGGCTAAAATAAATTTTTCTCATTTTATTCAATAACATATTCCTGCTTAAATAACTTTTTTACATATGGATTAAGCATTTAGAACGATACATTGTTTAAAATAAGGGCACTTTACTCTTGACATTTTACGGTTTTTTCAATTTTCTGAAAAATCCTATCATTAGATTTTTTTAAAAATACGATATTCTTGCTTAACTAACGTTTCTACATAGGGATTAAGCATTTAGAACGAAATCTAATGTCAGAAAATGGCACTTTACTCTTGACATTTTTCGGTTTTTCCAATTTTCTGGAAAATCCTATCATTAGATTTTTTTAAAAATACGATATTCTTGCTTAACTAACGTTTCTACATAGGGATTAAGCATTTAGAACGAAATCTAATGTCAGAAAATGGCACTTTACTCTTGACATTTTTCGGTTTTTTCAATTTTCTGGAAAATCCTATCATTAGATTTTTTTAAAAATACGATATTCTTGCTTAACTAACGTTTCTACATAGGGATTAAGCATTTAGAACGAAATCTAATGTAGGAAAATGGTACTTTACTCTTGATCGGTACGTTGGGACTTTGAAAATATTCGGGCGTTCCAAACGCTCGTCTGTTGCATCATAGCGCGTCTCGGCGCAATCGACCGATTCGCTCGACCCATTATTTTCGATTTACGGCTAAAATAAATTTTTCTCATTTTATTCAATAACATATTCTTGCTTAGATAACTTTTTTACATAGGGATTAAGCATTTAGAACGATATAATGTTTAAAATAAGGGCACTTTACTCTTGACATTTTACGGTTTTTTCAATTTTCTGAAAAATCCTATCATTAGATTTTTTTAAAAATACGATATTCTTGCTTAACTAACGTTTCTACATAGGGATTAAGCATTTAGAACGAAATCTAATGTCAGAAAATGGCACTTTACTCTTGACATTTTTCGGTTTTTTCAATTTTCTGGGAAATCCTACCATTAGATTTTTTTAAAAATATGATATTCTTGCTTAACTAACGTTTTTACATAGGGATTAAGCATTTAGAACGAAATCTAATGTAGGAAAATGGTACTTTACTCTTGATCGGTACGTTGGGACTTTGAAAATATTCGGGCGTTCCAATCGCTCGTCTGTTGCATCATAGCGCGTCTCGGCGCAATCGACCGATTCGCTCGATCCATTATTTTCGATTTACGGCTAAAATAAATTTTTCTCATTTTATTCAATAACATATTCCTGCTTAAATAACTTTTTTACATATGGATTAAGCATTTAGAACGATACATTGTTTAAAATAAGGGCACTTTACTCTTGACATTTTACGGTTTTTTCAATTTTCTGAAAAATCCTATCATTAGATTTTTTTAAAAATACGATATTCTTGCTTAACTAACGTTTCTACATAGGGATTAAGCATTTAGAACGAAATCTAATGTCAGAAAATGGCACTTTACTCTTGACATTTTTCGGTTTTTCCAATTTTCTGGAAAATCCTATCATTAGATTTTTTTAAAAATACGATATTCTTGCTTAACTAACGTTTCTACATAGGGATTAAGCATTTAGAACGAAATCTAATGTAGGAAAATGGTACTTTACTCTTGATCGGTACGTTGGGACTTTGAAAATATTCGGGCGCTCCAAACGCTCGTCTGTTGCATCATAGCGCGTCTCGGCGCAATCGACCGATTCGCTCGATCCATTATTTTCGATTTACGGCTAAAATAAATTTTTCTCATTTTATTCAATAACATATTCCTGCTTAAATAACTTTTTTACATATGGATTAAGCATTTAGAACGATACATTGTTTAAAATAAGGGCACTTTACTCTTGACATTTTACGGTTTTTTCAATTTTCTGAAAAATCCTATCATTAGATTTTTTTAAAAATACGATATTCTTGCTTAACTAACGTTTCTACATAGGGATTAAGCATTTAGAACGAAATCTAATGTCAGAAAATGGCACTTTACTCTTGACATTTTTCGGTTTTTCCAATTTTCTGGAAAATCCTATCATTAGATTTTTTTAAAAATACGATATTCTTGCTTAACTAACGTTTCTACATAGGGATTAAGCATTTAGAACGAAATCTAATGTCAGAAAATGGCACTTTACTCTTGACATTTTTCGGTTTTTTCAATTTTCTGGAAAATCCTATCATTAGATTTTTTTAAAAATACGATATTCTTGCTTAACTAACGTTTCTACATAGGGATTAAGCATTTAGAACGAAATCTAATGTAGGAAAATGGTACTTTACTCTTGATCGGTACGTTGGGACTTTGAAAATATTCGGGCGTTCCAAACGCTCGTCTGTTGCATCATAGCGCGTCTCGGCGCAATCGACCGATTCGCTCGACCCATTATTTTCGATTTACGGCTAAAATAAATTTTTCTCATTTTATTCAATAACATATTCTTGCTTAGATAACTTTTTTACATAGGGATTAAGCATTTAGAACGATATAATGTTTAAAATAAGGGCACTTTACTCTTGACATTTTACGGTTTTTTCAATTTTCTGAAAAATCCTATCATTAGATTTTTTTAAAAATACGATATTCTTGCTTAACTAACGTTTCTACATAGGGATTAAGCATTTAGAACGAAATCTAATGTCAGAAAATGGCACTTTACTCTTGACATTTTTCGGTTTTTCCAATTTTCTGGAAAATCCTATCATTAGATTTTTTTAAAAATACGATATTCTTGCTTAACTAACGTTTCTACATAGGGATTAAGCATTTAGAACGAAATCTAATGTCAGAAAATGGCACTTTACTCTTGACATTTTTCGGTTTTTTCAATTTTCTGGAAAATCCTATCATTAGATTTTTTTAAAAATACGATATTCTTGCTTAACTAACGTTTCTACATAGGGATTAAGCATTTAGAACGAAATCTAATGTAGGAAAATGGTACTTTACTCTTGATCGGTACGTTGGGACTTTGAAAATATTCGGGCGTTCCAAACGCTCGTCTGTTGCATCATAGCGCGTCTCGGCGCAATCGACCGATTCGCTCGACCCATTATTTTCGATTTACGGCTAAAATAAATTTTTCTCATTTTATTCAATAACATATTCTTGCTTAGATAACTTTTTTACATAGGGATTAAGCATTTAGAACGATATAATGTTTAAAATAAGGGCACTTTACTCTTGACATTTTACGGTTTTTTCAATTTTCTGAAAAATCCTATCATTAGATTTTTTTAAAAATACGATATTCTTGCTTAACTAACGTTTCTACATAGGGATTAAGCATTTAGAACGAAATCTAATGTCAGAAAATGGCACTTTACTCTTGACATTTTTCGGTTTTTCCAATTTTCTGGAAAATCCTATCATTAGATTTTTTTAAAAATACGATATTCTTGCTTAACTAACGTTTCTACATAGGGATTAAGCATTTAGAACGAAATCTAATGTCAGAAAATGGCACTTTACTCTTGACATTTTTCGGTTTTTTCAATTTTCTGGAAAATCCTATCATTAGATTTTTTTAAAAATACGATATTCTTGCTTAACTAACGTTTCTACATAGGGATTAAGCATTTAGAACGAAATCTAATGTAGGAAAATGGTACTTTACTCTTGATCGGTACGTTGGGACTTTGAAAATATTCGGGCGTTCCAAACGCTCGTCTGTTGCATCATAGCGCGTCTCGGCGCAATCGACCGATTCGCTCGACCCATTATTTTCGATTTACGGCTAAAATAAATTTTTCTCATTTTATTCAATAACATATTCTTGCTTAGATAACTTTTTTACATAGGGATTAAGCATTTAGAACGATATAATGTTTAAAATAAGGGCACTTTACTCTTGACATTTTACGGTTTTTTCAATTTTCTGAAAAATCCTATCATTAGATTTTTTTAAAAATACGATATTCTTGCTTAACTAACGTTTCTACATAGGGATTAAGCATTTAGAACGAAATCTAATGTCAGAAAATGGCACTTTACTCTTGACATTTTTCGGTTTTTTCAATTTTCTGGGAAATCCTACCATTAGATTTTTTTAAAAATATGATATTCTTGCTTAACTAACGTTTTTACATAGGGATTAAGCATTTAGAACGAAATCTAATGTAGGAAAATGGTACTTTACTCTTGATCGGTACGTTGGGACTTTGAAAATATTCGGGCGTTCCAATCGCTCGTCTGTTGCATCATAGCGCGTCTCGGCGCAATCGACCGATTCGCTCGATCCATTATTTTCGATTTACGGCTAAAATAAATTTTTCTCATTTTATTCAATAACATATTCCTGCTTAAATAACTTTTTTACATATGGATTAAGCATTTAGAACGATACATTGTTTAAAATAAGGGCACTTTACTCTTGACATTTTACGGTTTTTTCAATTTTCTGAAAAATCCTATCATTAGATTTTTTTAAAAATACGATATTCTTGCTTAACTAACGTTTCTACATAGGGATTAAGCATTTAGAACGAAATCTAATGTCAGAAAATGGCACTTTACTCTTGACATTTTTCGGTTTTTCCAATTTTCTGGAAAATCCTATCATTAGATTTTTTTAAAAATACGATATTCTTGCTTAACTAACGTTTTTACATAGGGATTAAGCATTTAGAACGAAATCTAATGTAGGAAAATGGTACTTTACTCTTGATCGGTACGTTGGGACTTTGAAAATATTCGGGCGTACGCGGCGCGCTCGGCGCTTCGAACAGCTCCGGTGTCCCCATTATTTTCGATTTACGGCTAAAATAAATTTTTCTCATTTTATTCAATAACATATTCCTGCTTAAATAACTTTTTTACATATGGATTAAGCATTTAGAACGATACATTGTTTAAAATAAGGGCACTTTACTCTTGACATTTTACGGTTTTTTCAATTTTCTGAAAAATCCTATCATTAGATTTTTTTAAAAATACGATATTCTTGCTTAACTAACGTTTCTACATAGGGATTAAGCATTTAGAACGAAATCTAATGTCAGAAAATGGCACTTTACTCTTGACATTTTTCGGTTTTTCCAATTTTCTGGAAAATCCTATCATTAGATTTTTTTAAAAATACGATATTCTTGCTTAACTAACGTTTTTACATAGGGATTAAGCATTTAGAACGAAATCTAATGTAGGAAAATGGTACTTTACTCTTGATCGGTACGTTGGGACTTTGAAAATATTCGGGCGTACGCGGCGCGCTCGGCGCTTCGAACAGCTCCGGTGTCCCCATTATTTTCGATTTACGGCTAAAATAAATTTTTCTAATTTTTTTCAATAACATATTCTTGCTTAGATAACTTTTTTACATAGGGATTAAGCATTTAGAACGATATAATGTTTAAAATAAGGGCACTTTACTCTTGACATTTTACGGTTTTTTCAATTTTCTGAAAAATCCTATCATTAGATTTTTTTAAAAATACGATATTCTTGCTTAACTAACGTTTCTACATAGGGATTAAGCATTTAGAACGAAATCTAATGTCAGAAAATGGCACTTTACTCTTGACATTTTTCGGTTTTTCCAATTTTCTGGAAAATCCTATCATTAGATTTTTTTAAAAATACGATATTCTTGCTTAACTAACGTTTTTACATAGGGATTAAGCATTTAGAACGAAATCTAATGTAGGAAAATGGTCCTTTACTCTTGATCGGTACGTTGGGACTTTGAAAATATTCGGCCGTACGCGGCGCGTCTCGGCGCTTCGAACAGCTCCGGTGTCCCCATTATTTTCGATTTACGGCTAAAATAAATTTTTCTAATTTTTTTCAATTACATATTCTTGCTTAAATAACTTTTTTACATAGGGATTAAGCATTTAGAACGATATAATGTTTAAAATAAGGGCACTTTACTCTTGACATTTTACGGTTTTTTCAATTTTCTGAAAAATCCTATCATTAGATTTTTTTAAAAATACGATATTCTTGCTTAACTAACGTTTCTACATAGGGATTAAGCATTTAGAACGAAATCTAATGTCAGAAAATGGCACTTTACTCTTGACATTTTTCGGTTTTTCCAATTTTCTGGAAAATCCTATCATTAGATTTTTTTAAAAATACGATATTCTTGCTTAACTAACGTTTTTACATAGGGATTAAGCATTTAGAACGAAATCTAATGTAGGAAAATGGTCCTTTACTCTTGATCGGTACGTTGGGACTTTGAAAATATTCGGCCGTACGCGGCGCGTCTCGGCGCTTCGAACAGCTCCGGTGTCCCCATTATTTTCGATTTACGGCTAAAATAAATTTTTCTAATTTTTTTCAATTACATATTCTTGCTTAAATAACTTTTTTACATAGGGATTAAGCATTTAGAACGACATGTTGTTTAAAATAATGGTACTTTACTCTTGTGATTTTTCGGTTTTTTTTGATTATTTTGAAAAATAAATTTTTGTAATTTTTTTAAATACGATATTCGTGATCAGTGAACGATTTCACATATGGATTAAGCATTTAGAATCGTGCGGAAGCGTTATTAAAAAAGTTTACTCGATGCGATGGGACTTTGAAAAGTTTGTGAAAATTTTCATATTGGGAAAAAATGTGTAATTTTTTGTCTAGTTTACGGTAGTGTAATTTATTTTAATGTTTACTATAAATTTTTTTTTCGTTCGTTCACGCGCTATGTTACAACAGCACGGCCGGGCGGTCTGTTGCCGCGGCGGTTTACACTCATAAGCGCGCGTGCTATTCGGCCGGCGGCGCCGGCGTCCTTGCCGGCCGTTCGGTATCTATAAGAGATACACGGTCCGTGCGAGGCGGACGGAGCAGAGCGGGTTTTGGGCCAATTCTACGATCTCGGTCGAGAAGCTGTCTCAGAGCTCCTTCGGGGCTTCGGTCCTGACTGTTTCGTGCCGTTTACGTTACGGACTTTTCTCCACACAGCGTGGCCACGGGTCGGTGTCTTTGACCGAATGGCCCATATGTGGCAAGCCCTACGGGGTTGGTTACCCGTATGCACTTTGTATGTATACTCGTACTCACTGAGCAATCGACTCTTCTGTCCGAGCGATGGAAAAATTTTTTAAAATGCATCTGTAAGATTTGGAAGCAAATCGTACCAATTGAAAACTGTGGCTAAAATGAATAGCCCAGTGGAGAGAGAAAACTATCAAAAAACTGATTTTTTAAATCAAGAGGTGTCAGAAATCGAAATGCCTAGCGCGAGCGGAAGAACACGCTTTCTCGCCAGTCCAGCATGTGTCCTGTCCGTTCTTCCTCGGCTTGCCGATTTTGCCCAGATCAGAGGTTTCGTGCTTCCGGCGGTCAGAAGATCAGCGTGAGCGTACGCGCTTCCACGACTATGGCATCACCCATGTACTTTTTCCTTTGAATATATTTGAGTACATAAAAAATATTAAAACATATAGAGAGAACTGTGTCTTGGATCTTAAAAATTTGTCAATAGCGATGATATATTATTACTTAACTTGAAGTATTTGTACGTTTTAGCTGGGACGTACATTTATCTTACAAGATGTTAATAGCGAGACTCTTGAAGATAAAATTATCTTGTGATTTTATGAAGGCAAAGATAGAAACGTACGAAGCTGGCGTACGTAGAAAAATGTGATTTTATGATAGAACAAAAATATAATACGTACGTTTTTGGGCGTACGGTAAAATATCTGTATGGTAGAAAAATGAAAGAAATTGAGCGTTAAAGAAGATATGTTACAAGCGCGGAATGTGGCAAAACTTGTACATATTTGAAAGAGAAAAGTGGTGTGTCGACCTGACATATATATATGAAACAGGCGACGATGGAAAAGGATTTAAATTTTGTCCATTTTATATATACATATTGTATAGTTCCCTGGTTGATCCTGCCAGTAGTCATATGCTTGTCTCAAAGATTAAGCCATGCATGTCTCAGTACATGCCGTATTAAGGTGAAACCGCGAATGGCTCATTAAATCAGTTATGGTTTCTTAGATCGTACTAAAATTTACTTGGATAACTGTGGTAATTCTAGAGCTAATACATGCAAAACAGAGTTCCGACCAGAGATGGTAGGAACGCTTTTATTAGATCAAAACCAATCGGTGGCGGGTGTTTACACTCGTCCATCGTTTGCTTTGGTGACTCTGAATAACTTTGTGCTGATCGCATGGTCTTATAGCACCGGCGACGCATCTTTCAAATGTCTGCCTTATCAACTGTCGATGGTAGGTTCTGCGCCTACCATGGTTGTAACGGGTAACGGGGAATCAGGGTTCGATTCCGGAGAGGGAGCCTGAGAAACGGCTACCACATCCAAGGAAGGCAGCAGGCGCGCAAATTACCCACTCCCGGCACGGGGAGGTAGTGACGAAAAATAACGATACGGGACTCATCCGAGGCCCCGTAATCGGAATGAGTACACTTTAAATCCTTTAACGAGGATCCATTGGAGGGCAAGTCTGGTGCCAGCAGCCGCGGTAATTCCAGCTCCAATAGCGTATATTAAAGTTGTTGCGGTTAAAAAGCTCGTAGTTGAATCTGTGTGTCACAGTGTCGGTTCATCGCTCGCGGTGTTTAACTGGCATTATGTGGTACGTCCTACCGGTGGGCTTTGCTCTTCACGGGGCGGTCCAACTAATATCCCATCGCGGTGCTCTTCACTGAGTGTCGAGGTGGGCCGGTACGTTTACTTTGAACAAATTAGAGTGCTCAAAGCAGGCTACCTTCGCCTGAATACTGTGTGCATGGAATAATGGAATAGGACCTCGGTTCTATTTTGTTGGTTTTCGGAACCCCGAGGTAATGATTAATAGGGACAGATGGGGGCATTCGTATTGCGACGTTAGAGGTGAAATTCTTGGATCGTCGCAAGACGGACAGAAGCGAAAGCATTTGCCAAAAATGTTTTCATTAATCAAGAACGAAAGTTAGAGGTTCGAAGGCGATCAGATACCGCCCTAGTTCTAACCATAAACGATGCCAGCTAGCGATCCGCCGAAGTTCCTACGATGACTCGGCGGGCAGCTTCCGGGAAACCAAAGCTTTTGGGTTCCGGGGGAAGTATGGTTGCAAAGCTGAAACTTAAAGGAATTGACGGAAGGGCACCACCAGGAGTGGAGCCTGCGGCTTAATTTGACTCAACACGGGAAACCTCACCAGGCCCGGACACCGGAAGGATTGACAGATTGATAGCTCTTTCTTGATTCGGTGGGTGGTGGTGCATGGCCGTTCTTAGTTGGTGGAGCGATTTGTCTGGTTAATTCCGATAACGAACGAGACTCTAGCCTGCTAAATAGACGTAATTATGGTATCTCGAAGGCTCTCGGCTTCTGCCGGTGGGGTTTTTACTACCAACGTACAAACAAATCTTCTTAGAGGGACAGGCGGCTTCTAGCCGCACGAGATTGAGCAATAACAGGTCTGTGATGCCCTTAGATGTTCTGGGCCGCACGCGCGCTACACTGAAGGAATCAGCGTGTGTTCCCTGGCCGAAAGGCCCGGGTAACCCGCTGAACCTCCTTCGTGCTAGGGATTGGGGCTTGCAATTATTCCCCATGAACGAGGAATTCCCAGTAAGCGCGAGTCATAAGCTCGCGTTGATTACGTCCCTGCCCTTTGTACACACCGCCCGTCGCTACTACCGATTGAATGATTTAGTGAGGTCTTCGGACTGGTGCGCGGCAATGTTTCGGCATTGCCGATGATGCCGGGAAGATGACCAAACTTGATTATTTAGAGGAAGTAAAAGTCGTAACAAGGTTTCCGTAGGTGAACCTGCGGAAGGATCATTACAATGTTCCAATATATCTCAAAGAGAGAGGAGAGGAGGAGAGAAAATGAATTCGATTAGTTTGTGGATAAGAATTCATATAAAAAAAAAAGATATTGTTGAGCCCGCCAGATCATTCGTGCGTGATTTACACGGCCAGACGTGTGTACTACACGTATTAGGCCTTTGATCTGCGTTGCGTAGGCCACAACAAATCTTTCAAAGAGAGAGAGATATATGTGTTGTTGGGGTTTGTGATTATGAAGGTGCCCCAACGCACAAAAATATATAAAAATGTACAAAGTTGGGATGTGGTGTGGTGGAGAAGAGTTGGGCCCGACCAGATCATTCGTGCGTGATTTACACGGCAGACGTGTGTACTACACGTATTAGGCCTTTGATCTGCGTTGCGTAGGCCATCTTCCTTCCAAGACACACACGTGTTGGGGTTTGTGTGATTTTATGATAGTGCCTCAACACGGAAAAATAAGCGTACGAGAAGAGTTGGGCCCGACCAGATCATTCGTGCGTGATTTATACACGGCCAGACGCGTATTATATTACACGTATTAGGCCTTTGATCTGCGTTGCGTAGGCCATCTTCTCGATAGAGAGAAAGCCAATGTATTCTTTTTTCTTTCTTTACACACACACACACAGTTGTAGTAGGACAGGGAGGGATGCGAGCGTGCTAATCACGCTTCCTCAAGTCTTCGCTGTGGTGTAAAAAAAAAAGAAAAAAAGGAATCGTTGGGAAAGTCCAAAGGACGAAAATATCGGGCAGTCTGAAGATAACTTAATGCTCGTTTACATTGGTATCAAGAGAGACCGGCTTGTGTAGCTCGTTTCAATGCTGTGTCGTTGTCATTGACACCCTACTCTGTTGCGCGCTAGTGGCAGCATGAGCGTGGGACGTATATATATATGACACCCAGCTAGAGCCGGCCGTGAGTCCGTCCGGTGTAAATAACGACGAAAGGAGAGAGAAACTTTTCGAATCCAGTATCGGGTTGATAATTGTCCAGTTTGAATATCCATATCCCCGTCGTTTTTGGAGGTGATATACTCTCTGTGTTTCTTCGATAGAAGGCTTTTCAATGTTCTATTCGCTCCGACCGTCGAACTTGCAAGAAAACAGTGGTTTTGGATTTGCTCGTACATATATATATGGTTTCGACGGAAATATCTCGTTCTTTAAGGGACAATTATGTCGTTGTACGACGACTCCCGAATCTCCTTCGCGCGCTGGTTGGAGCTCTTCGGGTATCGGCTTGTTCCGAAATATAACACAAAAATGTGGTGGATAGCAAATACACATTATATATATATGAGAGAATAAAAGGGAAAAATTACCCTGAACGGTGGATCACTTGGCTCGTGGGTCGATGAAGAACGCAGCTAATTGCGCGTCAACGTGTGAACTGCAGGACACATGAACATCGACATTTCGAACGCACATTGCGGTCCACGGATACAATTCCTGGACCACGCCTGGCTGAGGGTCGTTTACGTACTTATAAACTGCTTGCGTTGATGGCACTTGTTGCCTATATACGTACGAGCGAATGATGGGCGCTTCGTCGGCGTTTGTCGCGGTCCTATGAATATTGAGAAATTTTACGTACGTCTAACAGTCTTCGAGAGAGATGGAAATCGTGTTCGAACTAGCGTGAGTGTGGAAGGCGGTGTCGTGTGTCGTATATGTTTTATATACGTCCGCCCGTCTGAAACACCGCTTCGAAGCGGTGACAAAATCTTTTTCGGGACGATTCGTATCCGTAGAACTATCGAGATTTCACTGGTACATTTTCAACGCGCTCCCGACGTCGCCTGAAATGAAACGAGATGGGTTTAACCCACGAAAGCGTACTACACGAGTCTGTCCTATGTGAAGACTGTGTACAGAGATCGAACGAACGCATGAAAGAAATTGAACGAAAGAACACATAACCCGCAAAAATATAGAGTAGAATTGTGACCGTTGCTTCGAATTTGAATTTATATGTATATATATATCATAGCCCCAGGGAGTGGAACCTATGAGTGTGGAAGGATGTCTCTTACCGTTATGTTGCCAGAGGAAAAAAAGTCTCTCTCTTCGTACGACACATTTGTGTACGAATTGTATCGATGGCTATATAGATCCGATGTTGCACATATTCTGAGTAAAGAACACCCCACCCGGGTTACCGTCCTAAAACTCTTCTATTGGTGTGGCTATGATGTGTGTGTCAACGCAATCGCGAGTCTGGTTCTACGGGAA
>NW_027476183.1:375000-377500 GCF_051020955.1 Megalopta genalis | reverse complement strand
CCGGCAGCGGAACCGCATACCATTCGGGCCCTCGTAAGAGTGTTCGTCGGGGTAACCCAAAATGACCTGGAGACGCCGTCGGGAGATCCGGGGAGAGTTTTCTTTTCTGTATAAGCGTTCGAGTTCCCTGGAAACCTCTAGCAGGGAGATAGGGTTTGGAACGCGAAGAGCACCGCAGTTGCGGCGGTGTCCGGATCATCCCCTCGGACCTTGAAAATCCAGGAGAGGGCCACGTGGAGGTGTCGCGCCGGTTCGTACCCATATCCGCAGCAGGTCTCCAAGGTAAAGAGCCTCTAGTCGATAGATTAATGTAGGTAAGGGAAGTCGGCAAATTGGATCCGTAACTTCGGGATAAGGATTGGCTCTGAGGAGCGGGGCGTGTCGGGCTTGGTCGGGAAGCGGGTCTGGCTGACGTGCCGGGCCTGGGCGAGGTGAACGGCTCTCGTGGCTGGGATCCGAGCTCGGTCCCGTGCCTTGGCCTCCCGCGGATCTTCCTTGCTGCGAGGCTTCCGTGGCGTTTCCCATCGGTGCGGTCGTCCTCTTCGGCCGCCATTCAACGCTCAGCTCAGAACTGGCACGGACTAGGGGAATCCGACTGTCTAATTAAAACAAAGCATTGCGATGGCCCCCACGGGTGTTGACGCAATGTGATTTCTGCCCAGTGCTCTGAATGTCAACGTGAAGAAATTCAAAAAAGCGCGGGTAAACGGCGGGAGTAACTATGACTCTCTTAAGGGGAGTTATAGTTGCAGGGACGGTGATGCGCAATATAGACCTCTTGTTAGGTCCATTAGCCTCTCCCGTCCAAGTCTTCCCCACCTCCTATAGGTACCTGCCGGGTCATGCCAACGGGGTTCAGGCGAAAGGCTCGCTTTAAGGGCCTTTGGGCCCATGCACCTGCCCCCCGCCTTCGGGCCGGAGCGAGTCGGCGACACGATTTATCGTGTCGTCCGGGGGAGGGTGGAGCTCTTTAGCTCCCCGGTGCGGCGGGCTGCCACCCCGTCGCACTGGTTTGTCTACAGGCCCAAAAAGAAGAGTTGATAATTATAATCTCCGGCGAGGGCCTCGGCTCGCCGGACCTGTAGACGAGGCCGTGGCAGCCGCGCCGCCGGTTCCTACCCCACTGCGGCCTCCCGCCCCCGCCCCAGCCTTTGTTCCGCCGAGCCCAATTCCACCACCGACCATCAGTGGTATAGATCCAGGGCCCTCCGGGGCGCGCGTCCCGCTGACCGGCACATTCATGTGTCCGGACTGTTGCCGCACCTTCCCCTCCAAGATTGGATTGGGGGTCCACCGACGTCGCATGCATCCGGACGAGATGAACGCGGAAGTCGACATTGAGCGAGTCAAAAAGCGTTGGAGCGCTGAAGAACTGCGCTTGATGGCGAGGGAGGAAGCACTTGCCGCCACCAGGGGAGTACGGTTCATCAATCAACACCTGATGGCCGTGCTCCCCATGGGACGCACCCTTGAGTTAATCAAGGGTGCGAGGCGTGGAGCGGACTACAAAAATCTTGTAGCCCAAGCGCTCCACGCCCTCCAGGTGGCGGATCACCAACCAGGTGGTTCCTCCCTCCGTTCCGACACGGTTGAGATCCGTGATGATCCGCCGCGGAACGAGGATGTGATGGGTCCAACACCACCTTCGGACCCATCACACCTGCCATCGCCTCGCTCAATGCAGGGGAGTGAGAGCCCGCATGATGGATTTCGGACGGCTATCCGGGAACTCCTTCCCGAGGTCGTCCGTATCCAGGGGTTCGGCGCACTCGCGCTCGTTGGAGTCGCAAACAACCTCCTCCACGGGCGCGATGTTGCTGCCGGACTCCATGCGTGGCTCCAGGGTGTTTTCCCTGTTCCTCCCCTGAGACGACCGCGACCTCCTTGTCCGGATGCATCCATCAGGGTGCCGAAGAAGCGGCAGCGTCGCCGGGATTATGCCCGCGTGCAAACGCTCTTTAAGACAAATATGTCTAGAGCGGCCAGGGAGATCCTCGACGGGGGACCTGGGACACGTTCCCCAGATGTCGCGGCCATGGCTGCGCACTGGGGACCATTCGTGTCCCAGGAGTCCACCCCCGTCGAGCAGTCTAGGCGTTTACCACCAACGCCCTCCCTGGCGCACGTGTGGCACCCGGTGACCTGTGACGACGTCACGTCTGTCACAGTTGCCAATTCTTCGGCACCCGGTATTGATGGCATCACGGCGAGGCAGTGGAAGGCAGTTCCGACGAGCATCAAAGCCGTCTTCTTCAGCGCCGTGCTCGCATCGGGTGGTTTCCCTCCGGAAATGCTAATTAGCCGGACCGTGTTCGTTCCCAAGAAGGATGGGTCTTCTGACCCAAATGACTTCCGCCCACTAAGCATCGCATCGGTCATCGTTCGCCATCTCCACAAGATCCTGGCCAAACGTCTCCGTGCGGCCAGGCTTGTGGACGTTAGGCAGCGATGCTTAGATGATGGGTGCGCGGAGAATATAGCTGTGCTGGCTTCGCTGCTC
>NW_027476183.1:352500-370000 GCF_051020955.1 Megalopta genalis | reverse complement strand
TTCAGTTCAGAAAATTACAGAGAGTGTTTGGTTGTGTTGCAGGAGTCAAACTGAATGATTTGATGCATAAAGTTTAATTAAACTCCCATTAGTTTGCCGGGAAACATCGATTCTTCCGATCTAGAAAGAGACAGAGACAGTCGATCCGCGTTATGTTAAATATTTCAAGGTTCCCGATTCCACAAAATTATAAAAAGTATACGGCTGTGTAGCGGGGATCAAAACGAGTAATTTCGTGTATAAAGTTTAATTAATATCCCATTAGTTTGCCGGGAAACATCGATTATTCCGATCTAGAAAGAGACAGAGACAGTCGATCCGCGTTATGTTAAATATTTCAAGGTTCCCGATTCCACAAAATTATAAAAAGTATACGGCTGTGTAGCGGGGATCAAAACGAGTAATTTCGTGTATAAAGTTTAATTAATATCCCATTACTTTGCCGGGAAACATCGATTATTCCGATCTAGAAAGAGACAGAGACAGTCGATCCGCGTTATGTTAAATATTTCAAGGTTCCCGATTCCACAAAATTATAAAAAGTATACGGCTGTGTAGCGGGGATCAAAACGAGTAATTTCATGTATAAAGTTTAATTAATCTCCCAATAGTTTGCGGGGAAACATCGATTATTCCGATCTAGAAAGAGACAGAGATAGACGATCCGCGTTATGTTAAATATCTCAAGGTTACCGATTCCACAAAATTATAAAAAGTATACGGCTGTGTAGCGGGGATCAAACCGAGTAATTTCGTGTATAAAGTTTAATTAATATCCCATTAGTTTGCCGGGAAACATCGATAATTCCGATCTAGAAAGAGACAGAGACAGTCGATCCGCGTTATGTTAAATATCTCAAGGTTACCGATTCCACAAAATTATAAAAAGTATACGGCTGTGTAGCGGGGATCAAACCGAGTAATTTCGTGTATAAAGTTTAATTAATATCCCATTAGTTTGCCGGGAAACATCGATTATTCCGATCTAGAAAGAGACAGAGACAGTCGATCCGCGTTATGTTAAATATTTCAAGGTTCCCGATTCCACAAAATTATAAAAAGTATACGGCTGTGTAGCGGGGATCAAAACGAGTAATTTCGTGTATAAAGTTTAATTAATATCCCATTACTTTGCCGGGAAACATCGATTATTCCGATCTAGAAAGAGACAGAGATAGACGATCCGCGTTATGTTAAATATCTCCAGGTTACCGATTCCACAAAATTATAAAAAGTATACGGCTGTGTAGCGGGGATCAAAACGAGTAATTTCATGTATAAAGTTTAATTAATCTCCCAATAGTTTGCGGGGAAACATCGATTCTTCCGATCTAGAAAGAGACAGAGACAGTCGATCCGCGTTATGTTAAATATTTCAAGGTTCCCGATTCCACAAAATTATAAACAGTATACGGCTGTGTAGCAGGGATCAAAACGAGTAGTTTCGTGTATAAAGTTTAATTAATATCCCATTACTTTGCCGGGAAACATCGATTATTCCGATCTAGAAAGAGACAGAGATAGTCGATCCGCGTTATGTTAAATATTTCAAGGTTACCGATTCCACAAAATTATAAAAAGTATACGGCTGTGTAGCGGGGATCAAAACGAGTAATTTCATGTATAAAGTTTAATTAATCTCCCAATAGTTTGCCGGGAAACATCGATTATTCCGATCTAGAAAGAGACAGAGATAGTCGATCCGCGTTATGTTAAATATCTCCAGGTTACCGATTCCACAAAATTATAAAAAGTATACGGCTGTGTAGCGGGGATCAAAACGAGTAATTTCGTGTATAAAGTTTAATTAATATCCCATTACTTTGCCGGGAAACATCGATTATTCCGATCTAGAAAGAGACAGAGACAGTCGATCCGCGTTATGTTAAATATTTCAAGGTTCCCGATTCCACAAAATTATAAAAAGTATACGGCTGTGTAGCAGGGATCAAAACGAGTAGTTTCGTGTATAAAGTTTAATTAATATCCCATTAGTTTGCCGGGAAACATCGATTATTCCGATCTAGAAAGAAACAGAGACAGTCGATCCGCGTTATGTTAAATATCTCCAGGTTACCGATTCCACAAAATTATAAAAAGTATACGGCTGTGTAGCGGGGATCAAAACGAGTAATTTCATGTATAAAGTTTAATTAATCTCCCAATAGTTTGCCGGGAAACATCGATTATTCCGATCTAGAAAGAGACAGAGATAGTCGATCCGCGTTATGTTAAATATCTCCAGGTTACCGATTCCACAAAATTATAAAAAGTATACGGCTGTGTAGCGGGGATCAAAACGAGTAATTTCATGTATAAAGTTTAATTAATCTCCCAATAGTTTGCCGGGAAACATCGATTATTCCGATCTAGAAAGAGACAGAGATAGTCGATCCGCGTTATGTTAAATATTGCAAGGTTCCCGATTCCACAAAATTATAAAAAGTATACGGCTGTGTAGCAGGGATCAAAACGAGTAATTTCGTGTATAAAGTTTAATTAATATCCCATTAGTTTGCCGGGAAACATCAATACTTCGATCGCGCGAGAGAGACAGAGAAACGAACAGTCTTTTTTTCGATTTACGGCTAAAATAAATTTTTCTCATTTTATGCAATAACATATTCTTGCTTAAATAACATTTTTACATATGGATTAAGCATTTAGAACGATACATTGTTTAAAATAAGGGCACTTTACTCTTGACATTTTACGGTTTTTTCAATTTTCTGAAAAATCCTATCATTAGATTTTTTTAAAAATACGATATTCTTGCTTAACTAACGTTTCTACATAGGGATTAAGCATTTAGAACGAAATCTAATGTCAGAAAATGGCACTTTACTCTTGACATTTTTCGGTTTTTTCAATTTTCTGGGAAATCCTACCATTAGATTTTTTTAAAAATATGATATTCTTGCTTAACTAACGTTTTTACATAGGGATTAAGCATTTAGAACGAAATCTAATGTAGGAAAATGGTACTTTACTCTTGATCGGTACGTTGGGACTTTGAAAATATTCGGGCGTTCCAATCGCTCGTCTGTTGCATCATAGCGCGTCTCGGCGCAATCGACCGATTCGCCCGACCCATTATTTTGGATTTACGGCTAAAATAAATTTTTCTCATTTTATTCAATAACATATTCTTGCTTAGATAACTTTTTTACATAGGGATTAAGCATTTAGAACGATATAATGTTTAAAATAAGGGCACTTTACTCTTGACATTTTACGGTTTTTTCAATTTTCTGAAAAATCCTATCATTAGATTTTTTTAAAAATACGATATTCTTGCTTAACTAACGTTTTTACATAGGGATTAAGCATTTAGAACGAAATCTAATGTCAGAAAATGGCACTTTACTCTTGACATTTTTCGGTTTTTTCAATTTTCTGGAAAATCCTATCATTAGATTTTTTTAAAAATACGATATTCTTGCTTAACTAACGTTTCTACATAGGGATTAAGCATTTAGAACGAAATCTAATGTAGGAAAATGGTACTTTACTCTTGATCGGTACGTTGGGACTTTGAAAATATTCGGGCGTTCCAATCGCTCGTCTGTTGCATCATAGCGCGTCTCGGCGCAATCGACCGATTCGCTCGATCCATTATTTTCGATTTACGGCTAAAATAAATTTTTCTCATTTTATTCAATAACATATTCCTGCTTAAATAACTTTTTTACATATGGATTAAGCATTTAGAACGATACATTGTTTAAAATAAGGGCACTTTACTCTTGACATTTTACGGTTTTTTCAATTTTCTGAAAAATCCTATCATTAGATTTTTTTAAAAATACGATATTCTTGCTTAACTAACGTTTCTACATAGGGATTAAGCATTTAGAACGAAATCTAATGTCAGAAAATGGCACTTTACTCTTGACATTTTTCGGTTTTTCCAATTTTCTGGAAAATCCTATCATTAGATTTTTTTAAAAATACGATATTCTTGCTTAACTAACGTTTTTACATAGGGATTAAGCATTTAGAACGAAATCTAATGTAGGAAAATGGTACTTTACTCTTGATCGGTACGTTGGGACTTGGAAAATATTCGGGCGTACGCGGCGCGCTCGGCGCTTCGAACAGCTTCGGTGTCCCCATTATTTTCGATTTACGGCTAAAATAAATTTTTCTAATTTTTTTCAATAACATATTCTTGCTTAAATAACTTTTTTACATAGGGATTAAGCATTTAGAACGATACATTGTTTAAAATAATGGCACTTTACTCTTGACATTTTACAGTTTTTTCAATTTTCTGAAAAATCCTATCATTAGATTTTTTTAAAAATACGATATTCTTGCTTAACTAACGTTTCTACATAGGGATTAAGCATTTAGAACGAAATCTAATGTCAGAAAATGGCACTTTACTCTTGACATTTTTCGGTTTTTTCAATTTTCTGGGAAATCCTATCATTAGATTTTTTTAAAAATACGATATTCTTGCTTAACTAACGTTTCTACATAGGGATTAAGCATTTAGAACGAAATCTAATGTAGGAAAATGGTACTTTACTCTTGATCGGTACGGTGGGACTTTGAAAATATTCGGGCGTTCCAATCGCTCGTCTGTTGCATCATAGCGCGTCTCGGCGCAATCGACCGATTCGCCCGACCCATTATTTTGGATTTACGGCTAAAATAAATTTTTCTCATTTTATTCAATAACATATTCTTGCTTAGATAACTTTTTTACATAGGGATTAAGCATTTAGAACGATATAATGTTTAAAATAAGGGCACTTTACTCTTGACATTTTACGGTTTTTTCAATTTTCTGAAAAATCCTATCATTAGATTTTTTTAAAAATACGATATTCTTGCTTAACTAACGTTTCTACATAGGGATTAAGCATTTAGAACGAAATCTAATGTCAGAAAATGGCACTTTACTCTTGACATTTTTCGGTTTTTTCAATTTTCTGGAAAATCCTATCATTAGATTTTTTTAAAAATACGATATTCTTGCTTAACTAACGTTTCTACATAGGGATTAAGCATTTAGAACGAAATCTAATGTAGGAAAATGGTACTTTACTCTTGATCGGTACGGTGGGACTTTGAAAATATTCGGGCGTTCCAATCGCTCGTCTGTTGCATCATAGCGCGTCTCGGCGCAATCGACCGATTCGCTCGACCCATTATTTTGGATTTACGGCTAAAATAAATTTTTCTCATTTTATTCAATAACATATTCTTGCTTAGATAACTTTTTTACATAGGGATTAAGCATTTAGAACGATATAATGTTTAAAATAAGGGCACTTTACTCTTGACATTTTACGGTTTTTTCAATTTTCTGAAAAATCCTATCATTAGATTTTTTTAAAAATACGATATTCTTGCTTAACTAACGTTTCTACATAGGGATTAAGCATTTAGAACGAAATCTAATGTCAGAAAATGGCACTTTACTCTTGACATTTTTCGGTTTTTTCAATTTTCTGGAAAATCCTATCATTAGATTTTTTTAAAAATACGATATTCTTGCTTAACTAACGTTTCTACATAGGGATTAAGCATTTAGAACGAAATCTAATGTAGGAAAATGGTACTTTACTCTTGATCGGTACGGTGGGACTTTGAAAATATTCGGGCGTTCCAATCGCTCGTCTGTTGCATCATAGCGCGTCTCGGCGCAATCGACCGATTCGCTCGACCCATTATTTTGGATTTACGGCTAAAATAAATTTTTCTCATTTTATTCAATAACATATTCTTGCTTAGATAACTTTTTTACATAGGGATTAAGCATTTAGAACGATATAATGTTTAAAATAAGGGCACTTTACTCTTGACATTTTACGGTTTTTTCAATTTTCTGAAAAATCCTATCATTAGATTTTTTTAAAAATACGATATTCTTGCTTAACTAACGTTTCTACATAGGGATTAAGCATTTAGAACGAAATCTAATGTCAGAAAATGGCACTTTACTCTTGACATTTTTCGGTTTTTTCAATTTTCTGGAAAATCCTATCATTAGATTTTTTTAAAAATACGATATTCTTGCTTAACTAACGTTTCTACATAGGGATTAAGCATTTAGAACGAAATCTAATGTAGGAAAATGGTACTTTACTCTTGATCGGTACGTTGGGACTTTGAAAATATTCGGGCGTTCCAAACGCTCGTCTGTTGCATCATAGCGCGTCTCGGCGCAATCGACCGATTCGCTCGACCCATTATTTTCGATTTACGGCTAAAATAAATTTTTCTCATTTTATTCAATAACATATTCTTGCTTAGATAACTTTTTTACATAGGGATTAAGCATTTAGAACGATATAATGTTTAAAATAAGGGCACTTTACTCTTGACATTTTACGGTTTTTTCAATTTTCTGAAAAATCCTATCATTAGATTTTTTTAAAAATACGATATTCTTGCTTAACTAACGTTTCTACATAGGGATTAAGCATTTAGAACGAAATCTAATGTCAGAAAATGGCACTTTACTCTTGACATTTTTCGGTTTTTTCAATTTTCTGGAAAATCCTATCATTAGATTTTTTTAAAAATACGATATTCTTGCTTAACTAACGTTTTTACATAGGGATTAAGCATTTGGAACGAAATCTAATGTAGGAAAATGGTACTTTACTCTTGATCGGTACGGTGGGACTTTGAAAATATTCGGGCGTTCCAATCGCTCGTCTGTTGCATCATAGCGCGTCTCGGCGCAATCGACCGATTCGCTCGACCCATTATTTTGGATTTACGGCTAAAATAAATTTTTCTCATTTTATTCAATAACATATTCTTGCTTAGATAACTTTTTTACATAGGGATTAAGCATTTAGAACGATATAATGTTTAAAATAAGGGCACTTTACTCTTGACATTTTACGGTTTTTTCAATTTTCTGAAAAATCCTATCATTAGATTTTTTTAAAAATACGATATTCTTGCTTAACTAACGTTTCTACATAGGGATTAAGCATTTAGAACGAAATCTAATGTCAGAAAATGGCACTTTACTCTTGACATTTTTCGGTTTTTTCAATTTTCTGGGAAATGCTACCATTAGATTTTTTTAAAAATATGATATTCTTGCTTAACTAACGTTTTTACATAGGGATTAAGCATTTAGAACGAAATCTAATGTAGGAAAATGGTACTTTACTCTTGATCGGTACGTTGGGACTTTGAAAATATTCGGGCGTTCCAATCGCTCGTCTGTTGCATCATAGCGCGTCTCGGCGCAATCGACCGATTCGCTCGATCCATTATTTTCGATTTACGGCTAAAATAAATTTTTCTCATTTTATTCAATAACATATTCCTGCTTAAATAACTTTTTTACATATGGATTAAGCATTTAGAACGATACATTGTTTAAAATAAGGGCACTTTACTCTTGACATTTTACGGTTTTTTCAATTTTCTGAAAAATCCTATCATTAGATTTTTTTAAAAATACGATATTCTTGCTTAACTAACGTTTCTACATAGGGATTAAGCATTTAGAACGAAATCTAATGTCAGAAAATGGCACTTTACTCTTGACATTTTTCGGTTTTTTCAATTTTCTGGGAAATGCTACCATTAGATTTTTTTAAAAATATGATATTCTTGCTTAACTAACGTTTTTACATAGGGATTAAGCATTTAGAACGAAATCTAATGTAGGAAAATGGTACTTTACTCTTGATCGGTACGTTGGGACTTTGAAAATATTCGGGCGTTCCAATCGCTCGTCTGTTGCATCATAGCGCGTCTCGGCGCAATCGACCGATTCGCTCGATCCATTATTTTCGATTTACGGCTAAAATAAATTTTTCTCATTTTATTCAATAACATATTCCTGCTTAAATAACTTTTTTACATATGGATTAAGCATTTAGAACGATACATTGTTTAAAATAAGGGCACTTTACTCTTGACATTTTACGGTTTTTTCAATTTTCTGAAAAATCCTATCATTAGATTTTTTTAAAAATACGATATTCTTGCTTAACTAACGTTTCTACATAGGGATTAAGCATTTAGAACGAAATCTAATGTCAGAAAATGGCACTTTACTCTTGACATTTTTCGGTTTTTCCAATTTTCTGGAAAATCCTATCATTAGATTTTTTTAAAAATACGATATTCTTGCTTAACTAACGTTTCTACATAGGGATTAAGCATTTAGAACGAAATCTAATGTCAGAAAATGGCACTTTACTCTTGACATTTTTCGGTTTTTTCAATTTTCTGGGAAATCCTATCATTAGATTTTTTTAAAAATACGATATTCTTGCTTAACTAACGTTTCTACATAGGGATTAAGCATTTAGAACGAAATCTAATGTAGGAAAATGGTACTTTACTCTTGATCGGTACGGTGGGACTTTGAAAATATTCGGGCGTTCCAATCGCTCGTCTGTTGCATCATTGCGCGTCTCGGCGCAATCGACCGATTCGCCCGACCCATTATTTTGGATTTACGGCTAAAATAAATTTTTCTCATTTTATTCAATAACATATTCTTGCTTAGATAACTTTTTTACATAGGGATTAAGCATTTAGAACGATATAATGTTTAAAATAAGGGCACTTTACTCTTGACATTTTACGGTTTTTTCAATTTTCTGAAAAATCCTATCATTAGATTTTTTTAAAAATACGATATTCTTGCTTAACTAACGTTTCTACATAGGGATTAAGCATTTAGAACGAAATCTAATGTCAGAAAATGGCACTTTACTCTTGACATTTTTCGGTTTTTTCAATTTTCTGGAAAATCCTATCATTAGATTTTTTTAAAAATACGATATTCTTGCTTAACTAACGTTTCTACATAGGGATTAAGCATTTAGAACGAAATCTAATGTAGGAAAATGGTACTTTACTCTTGATCGGTACGGTGGGACTTTGAAAATATTCGGGCGTTCCAATCGCTCGTCTGTTGCATCATAGCGCGTCTCGGCGCAATCGACCGATTCGCCCGACCCATTATTTTGGATTTACGGCTAAAATAAATTTTTCTCATTTTATTCAATAACATATTCTTGCTTAGATAACTTTTTTACATAGGGATTAAGCATTTAGAACGATATAATGTTTAAAATAAGGGCACTTTACTCTTGACATTTTACGGTTTTTTCAATTTTCTGAAAAATCCTATCATTAGATTTTTTTAAAAATACGATATTCTTGCTTAACTAACGTTTTTACATAGGGATTAAGCATTTAGAACGAAATCTAATGTCAGAAAATGGCACTTTACTCTTGACATTTTTCGGTTTTTTCAATTTTCTGGAAAATCCTATCATTAGATTTTTTTAAAAATACGATATTCTTGCTTAACTAACGTTTCTACATAGGGATTAAGCATTTAGAACGAAATCTAATGTAGGAAAATGGTACTTTACTCTTGATCGGTACGTTGGGACTTTGAAAATATTCGGGCGTTCCAATCGCTCGTCTGTTGCATCATAGCGCGTCTCGGCGCAATCGACCGATTCGCTCGATCCATTATTTTCGATTTACGGCTAAAATAAATTTTTCTCATTTTATTCAATAACATATTCCTGCTTAAATAACTTTTTTACATATGGATTAAGCATTTAGAACGATACATTGTTTAAAATAAGGGCACTTTACTCTTGACATTTTACGGTTTTTTCAATTTTCTGAAAAATCCTATCATTAGATTTTTTTAAAAATACGATATTCTTGCTTAACTAACGTTTCTACATAGGGATTAAGCATTTAGAACGAAATCTAATGTCAGAAAATGGCACTTTACTCTTGACATTTTTCGGTTTTTCCAATTTTCTGGAAAATCCTATCATTAGATTTTTTTAAAAATACGATATTCTTGCTTAACTAACGTTTCTACATAGGGATTAAGCATTTAGAACGAAATCTAATGTAGGAAAATGGTACTTTACTCTTGATCGGTACGTTGGGACTTGGAAAATATTCGGGCGTACGCGGCGCGCTCGGCGCTTCGAACAGCTTCGGTGTCCCCATTATTTTCGATTTACGGCTAAAATAAATTTTTCTAATTTTTTTCAATAACATATTCTTGCTTAAATAACTTTTTTACATAGGGATTAAGCATTTAGAACGATACATTGTTTAAAATAATGGCACTTTACTCTTGACATTTTACAGTTTTTTCAATTTTCTGAAAAATCCTATCATTAGATTTTTTTAAAAATACGATATTCTTGCTTAACTAACGTTTCTACATAGGGATTAAGCATTTAGAACGAAATCTAATGTCAGAAAATGGCACTTTACTCTTGACATTTTTCGGTTTTTTCAATTTTCTGGGAAATCCTATCATTAGATTTTTTTAAAAATACGATATTCTTGCTTAACTAACGTTTCTACATAGGGATTAAGCATTTAGAACGAAATCTAATGTAGGAAAATGGTACTTTACTCTTGATCGGTACGGTGGGACTTTGAAAATATTCGGGCGTTCCAATCGCTCGTCTGTTGCATCATAGCGCGTCTCGGCGCAATCGACCGATTCGCCCGACCCATTATTTTGGATTTACGGCTAAAATAAATTTTTCTCATTTTATTCAATAACATATTCTTGCTTAGATAACTTTTTTACATAGGGATTAAGCATTTAGAACGATATAATGTTTAAAATAAGGGCACTTTACTCTTGACATTTTACGGTTTTTTCAATTTTCTGAAAAATCCTATCATTAGATTTTTTTAAAAATACGATATTCTTGCTTAACTAACGTTTCTACATAGGGATTAAGCATTTAGAACGAAATCTAATGTCAGAAAATGGCACTTTACTCTTGACATTTTTCGGTTTTTTCAATTTTCTGGAAAATCCTATCATTAGATTTTTTTAAAAATACGATATTCTTGCTTAACTAACGTTTCTACATAGGGATTAAGCATTTAGAACGAAATCTAATGTAGGAAAATGGTACTTTACTCTTGATCGGTACGGTGGGACTTTGAAAATATTCGGGCGTTCCAATCGCTCGTCTGTTGCATCATAGCGCGTCTCGGCGCAATCGACCGATTCGCTCGACCCATTATTTTGGATTTACGGCTAAAATAAATTTTTCTCATTTTATTCAATAACATATTCTTGCTTAGATAACTTTTTTACATAGGGATTAAGCATTTAGAACGATATAATGTTTAAAATAAGGGCACTTTACTCTTGACATTTTACGGTTTTTTCAATTTTCTGAAAAATCCTATCATTAGATTTTTTTAAAAATACGATATTCTTGCTTAACTAACGTTTCTACATAGGGATTAAGCATTTAGAACGAAATCTAATGTCAGAAAATGGCACTTTACTCTTGACATTTTTCGGTTTTTTCAATTTTCTGGAAAATCCTATCATTAGATTTTTTTAAAAATACGATATTCTTGCTTAACTAACGTTTCTACATAGGGATTAAGCATTTAGAACGAAATCTAATGTAGGAAAATGGTACTTTACTCTTGATCGGTACGTTGGGACTTTGAAAATATTCGGGCGTTCCAAACGCTCGTCTGTTGCATCATAGCGCGTCTCGGCGCAATCGACCGATTCGCTCGACCCATTATTTTCGATTTACGGCTAAAATAAATTTTTCTCATTTTATTCAATAACATATTCTTGCTTAGATAACTTTTTTACATAGGGATTAAGCATTTAGAACGATATAATGTTTAAAATAAGGGCACTTTACTCTTGACATTTTACGGTTTTTTCAATTTTCTGAAAAATCCTATCATTAGATTTTTTTAAAAATACGATATTCTTGCTTAACTAACGTTTCTACATAGGGATTAAGCATTTAGAACGAAATCTAATGTCAGAAAATGGCACTTTACTCTTGACATTTTTCGGTTTTTTCAATTTTCTGGAAAATCCTATCATTAGATTTTTTTAAAAATACGATATTCTTGCTTAACTAACGTTTTTACATAGGGATTAAGCATTTGGAACGAAATCTAATGTAGGAAAATGGTACTTTACTCTTGATCGGTACGGTGGGACTTTGAAAATATTCGGGCGTTCCAATCGCTCGTCTGTTGCATCATAGCGCGTCTCGGCGCAATCGACCGATTCGCTCGACCCATTATTTTGGATTTACGGCTAAAATAAATTTTTCTCATTTTATTCAATAACATATTCTTGCTTAGATAACTTTTTTACATAGGGATTAAGCATTTAGAACGATATAATGTTTAAAATAAGGGCACTTTACTCTTGACATTTTACGGTTTTTTCAATTTTCTGAAAAATCCTATCATTAGATTTTTTTAAAAATACGATATTCTTGCTTAACTAACGTTTCTACATAGGGATTAAGCATTTAGAACGAAATCTAATGTCAGAAAATGGCACTTTACTCTTGACATTTTTCGGTTTTTTCAATTTTCTGGGAAATGCTACCATTAGATTTTTTTAAAAATATGATATTCTTGCTTAACTAACGTTTTTACATAGGGATTAAGCATTTAGAACGAAATCTAATGTAGGAAAATGGTACTTTACTCTTGATCGGTACGTTGGGACTTTGAAAATATTCGGGCGTTCCAATCGCTCGTCTGTTGCATCATAGCGCGTCTCGGCGCAATCGACCGATTCGCTCGATCCATTATTTTCGATTTACGGCTAAAATAAATTTTTCTCATTTTATTCAATAACATATTCCTGCTTAAATAACTTTTTTACATATGGATTAAGCATTTAGAACGATACATTGTTTAAAATAAGGGCACTTTACTCTTGACATTTTACGGTTTTTTCAATTTTCTGAAAAATCCTATCATTAGATTTTTTTAAAAATACGATATTCTTGCTTAACTAACGTTTCTACATAGGGATTAAGCATTTAGAACGAAATCTAATGTCAGAAAATGGCACTTTACTCTTGACATTTTTCGGTTTTTCCAATTTTCTGGAAAATCCTATCATTAGATTTTTTTAAAAATACGATATTCTTGCTTAACTAACGTTTCTACATAGGGATTAAGCATTTAGAACGAAATCTAATGTCAGAAAATGGCACTTTACTCTTGACATTTTTCGGTTTTTTCAATTTTCTGGAAAATCCTATCATTAGATTTTTTTAAAAATACGATATTCTTGCTTAACTAACGTTTATACATAGGGATTAAGCATTTAGAACGAAATCTAATGTCAGAAAATGGCACTTTACTCTTGACATTTTTCGGTTTTTCCAATTTTCTGAAAAATCCTATCATTAGATTTTTTTAAAAATACGATATTCTTGCTTAACTAACGTTTCTACATAGGGATTAAGCATTTAGAACGAAATCTAATGTCAGAAAATGGCACTTTACTCTTGACATTTTTCGGTTTTTTCAATTTTCTGGAAAATCCTATCATTAGATTTTTTTAAAAATACGATATTCTTGCTTAACTAACGTTTTTACATAGGGATTAAGCATTTGGAACGAAATCTAATGTAGGAAAATGGTACTTTACTCTTGATCGGTACGGTGGGACTTTGAAAATATTCGGGCGTTCCAATCGCTCGTCTGTTGCATCATAGCGCGTCTCGGCGCAATCGACCGATTCGCTCGACCCATTATTTTGGATTTACGGCTAAAATAAATTTTTCTCATTTTATTCAATAACATATTCTTGCTTAGATAACTTTTTTACATAGGGATTAAGCATTTAGAACGATATAATGTTTAAAATAAGGGCACTTTACTCTTGACATTTTACGGTTTTTTCAATTTTCTGAAAAATCCTATCATTAGATTTTTTTAAAAATACGATATTCTTGCTTAACTAACGTTTCTACATAGGGATTAAGCATTTAGAACGAAATCTAATGTCAGAAAATGGCACTTTACTCTTGACATTTTTCGGTTTTTTCAATTTTCTGGGAAATGCTACCATTAGATTTTTTTAAAAATATGATATTCTTGCTTAACTAACGTTTTTACATAGGGATTAAGCATTTAGAACGAAATCTAATGTAGGAAAATGGTACTTTACTCTTGATCGGTACGTTGGGACTTTGAAAATATTCGGGCGTTCCAATCGCTCGTCTGTTGCATCATAGCGCGTCTCGGCGCAATCGACCGATTCGCTCGATCCATTATTTTCGATTTACGGCTAAAATAAATTTTTCTCATTTTATTCAATAACATATTCCTGCTTAAATAACTTTTTTACATATGGATTAAGCATTTAGAACGATACATTGTTTAAAATAAGGGCACTTTACTCTTGACATTTTACGGTTTTTTCAATTTTCTGAAAAATCCTATCATTAGATTTTTTTAAAAATACGATATTCTTGCTTAACTAACGTTTCTACATAGGGATTAAGCATTTAGAACGAAATCTAATGTCAGAAAATGGCACTTTACTCTTGACATTTTTCGGTTTTTCCAATTTTCTGGAAAATCCTATCATTAGATTTTTTTAAAAATACGATATTCTTGCTTAACTAACGTTTCTACATAGGGATTAAGCATTTAGAACGAAATCTAATGTCAGAAAATGGCACTTTACTCTTGACATTTTTCGGTTTTTTCAATTTTCTGGAAAATCCTATCATTAGATTTTTTTAAAAATACGATATTCTTGCTTAACTAACGTTTATACATAGGGATTAAGCATTTAGAACGAAATCTAATGTCAGAAAATGGCACTTTACTCTTGACATTTTTCGGTTTTTCCAATTTTCTGGAAAATCCTATCATTAGATTTTTTTAAAAATACGATATTCTTGCTTAACTAACGTTTCTACATAGGGATTAAGCATTTAGAACGAAATCTAATGTCAGAAAATGGCACTTTACTCTTGACATTTTTCGGTTTTTTCAATTTTCTGGAAAATCCTATCATTAGATTTTTTTAAAAATACGATATTCTTGCTTAACTAACGTTTCTACATAGGGATTAAGCATTTAGAACGAAATCTAATGTAGGAAAATGGTACTTTACTCTTGATCGGTACGTTGGGACTTTGAAAATATTCGGGCGTTCCAAACGCTCGTCTGTTGCATCATAGCGCGTCTCGGCGCAATCGACCGATTCGCTCGACCCATTATTTTCGATTTACGGCTAAAATAAATTTTTCTCATTTTATTCAATAACATATTCTTGCTTAGATAACTTTTTTACATAGGGATTAAGCATTTAGAACGATATAATGTTTAAAATAAGGGCACTTTACTCTTGACATTTTACGGTTTTTTCAATTTTCTGAAAAATCCTATCATTAGATTTTTTTAAAAATACGATATTCTTGCTTAACTAACGTTTCTACATAGGGATTAAGCATTTAGAACGAAATCTAATGTCAGAAAATGGCACTTTACTCTTGACATTTTTCGGTTTTTTCAATTTTCTGGGAAATCCTACCATTAGATTTTTTTAAAAATATGATATTCTTGCTTAACTAACGTTTTTACATAGGGATTAAGCATTTAGAACGAAATCTAATGTAGGAAAATGGTACTTTACTCTTGATCGGTACGTTGGGACTTTGAAAATATTCGGGCGTTCCAATCGCTCGTCTGTTGCATCATAGCGCGTCTCGGCGCAATCGACCGATTCGCTCGATCCATTATTTTCGATTTACGGCTAAAATAAATTTTTCTCATTTTATTCAATAACATATTCCTGCTTAAATAACTTTTTTACATATGGATTAAGCATTTAGAACGATACATTGTTTAAAATAAGGGCACTTTACTCTTGACATTTTACGGTTTTTTCAATTTTCTGAAAAATCCTATCATTAGATTTTTTTAAAAATACGATATTCTTGCTTAACTAACGTTTCTACATAGGGATTAAGCATTTAGAACGAAATCTAATGTCAGAAAATGGCACTTTACTCTTGACATTTTTCGGTTTTTCCAATTTTCTGGAAAATCCTATCATTAGATTTTTTTAAAAATACGATATTCTTGCTTAACTAACGTTTTTACATAGGGATTAAGCATTTAGAACGAAATCTAATGTAGGAAAATGGTACTTTACTCTTGATCGGTACGTTGGGACTTTGAAAATATTCGGGCGTACGCGGCGCGCTCGGCGCTTCGAACAGCTCCGGTGTCCCCATTATTTTCGATTTACGGCTAAAATAAATTTTTCTAATTTTTTTCAATAACATATTCTTGCTTAGATAACTTTTTTACATAGGGATTAAGCATTTAGAACGATATAATGTTTAAAATAAGGGCACTTTACTCTTGACATTTTACGGTTTTTTCAATTTTCTGAAAAATCCTATCATTAGATTTTTTTAAAAATACGATATTCTTGCTTAACTAACGTTTCTACATAGGGATTAAGCATTTAGAACGAAATCTAATGTCAGAAAATGGCACTTTACTCTTGACATTTTTCGGTTTTTCCAATTTTCTGGAAAATCCTATCATTAGATTTTTTTAAAAATACGATATTCTTGCTTAACTAACGTTTTTACATAGGGATTAAGCATTTAGAACGAAATCTAATGTAGGAAAATGGTCCTTTACTCTTGATCGGTACGTTGGGACTTTGAAAATATTCGGCCGTACGCGGCGCGTCTCGGCGCTTCGAACAGCTCCGGTGTCCCCATTATTTTCGATTTACGGCTAAAATAAATTTTTCTAATTTTTTTCAATTACATATTCTTGCTTAAATAACTTTTTTACATAGGGATTAAGCATTTAGAACGACATGTTGTTTAAAATAATGGTACTTTACTCTTGTGATTTTTCGGTTTTTTTTGATTATTTTGAAAAATAAATTTTTGTAATTTTTTTAAATACGATATTCGTGATCAGTGAACGATTTCACATATGGATTAAGCATTTAGAATCGTGCGGAAGCGTTATTAAAAAAGTTTACTCGATGCGATGGGACTTTGAAAAGTTTGTGAAAATTTTCATATTGGGAAAAAATGTGTAATTTTTTGTCTAGTTTACGGTAGTGTAATTTATTTTAATGTTTACTATAAATTTTTTTTTCGTTCGTTCACGCGCTATGTTACAACAGCACGGCCGGGCGGTCTGTTGCCGCGGCGGTTTACACTCATAAGCGCGCGTGCTATTCGGCCGGCGGCGCCGGCGTCCTTGCCGGCCGTTCGGTATCTATAAGAGATACACGGTCCGTGCGAGGCGGACGGAGCAGAGCGGGTTTTGGGCCAATTCTACGATCTCGGTCGAGAAGCTGTCTCAGAGCTCCTTCGGGGCTTCGGTCCTGACTGTTTCGTGCCGTTTACGTTACGGACTTTTCTCCACACAGCGTGGCCACGGGTCGGTGTCTTTGACCGAATGGCCCATATGTGGCAAGCCCTACGGGGTTGGTTACCCGTATGCACTTTGTATGTATACTCGTACTCACTGAGCAATCGACTCTTCTGTCCGAGCGATGGAAAAATTTTTTAAAATGCATCTGTAAGATTTGGAAGCAAATCGTACCAATTGAAAACTGTGGCTAAAATGAATAGCCCAGTGGAGAGAGAAAACTATCAAAAAACTGATTTTTTAAATCAAGAGGTGTCAGAAATCGAAATGCCTAGCGCGA